>NC_039276.1:9447824-9747824 GCF_003368295.1 Carassius auratus | reverse complement strand
TAATGGCAATGTTTCATACAACTGATCTCCCGTCTTGAAACGTGCTGGCATTTCTGGAAATGCCATAAATTGTATTAAGTTGTACCTTTTAAATAGAAGTTTTGCTGTTCGTATGGGGAAGTGTACATCAGCTTCAGCACTTTTATGATGTGGCATTCCTCAAGGTTCTGTTTTAGCACCACTTTGCTTTTCTCTTTATATGCTCCAGCTAGGTCCGATTTGGAATAAATACAATGTGTCATTTCATTGCTATGCAGACGATATGCAATTGTATGTACCATTCAAACCAAATGACTCCACCACCTAGGAAAAATTGTTGACCTGTTTTAATTAAGTCAAAGCATGGTTGTCTACAAATTTTTGGAACCTAAATGAATCGAAAACAGAATTGATTCTCTTTGGTCCTTCTGAACCTGGAGACACAGTGTGATTTTCGATAGCAAGCTAAAATTTTACAAACAGGTAAAGTAAATCGTCAGAATGAGATTTTTCAAATTGAATTAGATCTTTAAAATTAAGCCTTTTTTATTATTCATGCGTTTATCTTTTCGAGACTACATTACTGCAACTCATTATATTATGGTGCGCCAAATCAAATTTTAGATAGATTGCAGATGGTCCAAAATGCATCTGCAAGAATGGTCACAGGCACTTGTAAATTAGATCATATAACCCGGTGTTAAGATAATTGCATTGGTTGCTGGTTCCTTTTGGAGGATTAATTTTAAAATCCTATTTCTTATTTTTAAACCTCTATGGTATAGCTCTATCGTATATTTCAGATCCAATTCAGGAACAAAAGCCAACGGAAATCTTATGATCTCAGTCACAGAAACTTCTAGTTGTCCCTCAGTCAAAAATGAAATCTAGAGGGGATTGCACCTTTGCAGTCGCGCCTCTAAACTATGGAAGAGCTTGCGCTATATATTAGGGATGTACCAACACTTGAGTTTAAAAAACCTTTTTTATGGTAGCGTTCGATCAGAGATATGTGTGAAGGTTGCTAAAGGGTTAAATAAGTATTTTTGTCCTTATTTAGGATATATTTAGCCTTTTATATATATATATATATATGTTTTTTTTTGTAGATATTTGGTTATGGTTTTTAAATGTTTTCCCTTCCTATTTATGTTTTTGTTTGTACAGCACTATAGTCAACTCTGTGGTTTCACTCAGCGCTTGAGAAATCATTTTGAAATCTGATTTTACGACACCAAGACCTGAAATTTCTGTCATCATTTTTGTCAATCTAAACATTAATGGCTTTCCCTCTTCTGTTGTCTCAGTGTTTTTTTTTTTTTGTCAATAAAGTCAGCATGAAATGGAAATTCACAAATTCTCCAATCATTTATTCCACCTAAAACCTCTCTTTCTTACAACTGACAAGAAACTTGCAGTCAGTTTGCATCCAATCACAAACCAACTATTTGAACTAAGTACCTGTAATAAATTTTTCCTTCTTTGATCAGATTTTTCATTTGGATGTATTTTTTTGCTACTTATGTTTCATCACAACTTCAGAAAGTCATACACATTTGGAATGACATGGGGGTAAATTATAACAGAATGAAAAAATATATTTTTTTGAAGTACAGTGTGCCTTTGACATGTTTTTTTCACATATTTACAGCATGCCACATTTTTACTTTTAAATATTGTACTGACATGTCAGGCTGTTTTTCAAACATATGTTACTGTTACAGGTCGTTGTACATGCAGGACAGCTTGTTTCCTTTTTTGTTACATTACATTTACTCACTTTCCTGTTTCTATTCGCATGCTGGTTACTGTGGTAAATGTAATGGCCTTATAATTTCTGTACTAGCTGTGTTAACAAGAGTGCTTGCAAATGGTGCTTTTACTTTTCTGCAGCACACTTATATGTCACAGGTAAAGATGCATGATGGAGTAGGTATCCATCTATGTTTCTAATGACAGCAGCATTAAAGGCCATTACTGTACAGACAGTAAATGTTAGAGTCTATCAGGAGCTTCAACGTCTGCATCCATATTCCTATAAAATAGCAAGATTATAGTTACCTATATTGTCAAAATGGCCTGATACTTCAAAGAATCCATGATGTCCTTCATACAGTCATGTCTCAACATGAAGGTCATACTTGTCTAGTGTTCTTCTTACACACTGCATTGAAATGGTTTTCCTCCTTTCATCGGGTCACCTTGCAAGTATTTGGCTGTACATTGCAGGTTCTTCTCAGTTGCTCTGATTAAACATGTTATGATATTGTGCTTTTTCTTCAGCACCCTCAAAGGTTTTCTGGTAAAACACACTTAGGAACACTTAAGTTTAGGAATAAGGCTGAGAGCTGTGTCTCTAGGATCTTTCAATGTCTTGGAAATCTTCATATAGCCTTAGACTTTCTAAAGTAGTACAATATGTATTCTCTTTAGCTTTTGTGAGATCTCTGTTGACATTTTTGCTACTAAACTGTATGTGTAACAGCTCAAGCTAATTCTGTTTTTGGTAACACTTTAGAATAAGGTTCGATTAGTTAATGTTAGTTAACTACTTTCGTTAACATGAACTAAGCAAGAACAATCCTTCTACAGCATTTATAAGTCTTAGTTCATGTTAATTTCAACATTTACTAATGCATTATTTAAATCAAAAGTTGTGCTTGTTAACAATAGTTAATGCACTGTGAATTACCATGAACTAACAATGAATAACTGTATTTTCATTAACTAACATTAACGCAGATTAATAAATACAGTAATAAATGTATTATTCATTGTTTGTTCTTGTTAATTAATACATTAACTAACATTAACTAATGGAACCTTATTCTAAAGTGTTACCCTGTTTTTAATAGAGTTTCTAAAGGCTTGTGTTTTGAGACTGTTTTAATTCCCCACCATGCAAATAAGTGATTTAAAAACAGCAAGGTTGAATAGGTGTTGAATAATTGAGACATAGCAGTATTATTAAAAAATCTTATGACTCAAAAATATTACATTATATATTGACAATATCACTTTTAATATGCCAACGAACTGTTATAGATGCATTTTTTTTTAAACCTGGATCTTCAGAAAAGCTTGTATTTTTGAAGTACTGCAGTCTCTGAGGGGTTGAGTAATTTTGATTGCAACTGTTGCTAGCTCCATAAAGCCATTTTGTCAGAATATAGTCAGTGATATAAAAGGCAAAGCTTAGTCTCAGTGTATCCAGACAGAAAACTTAAAAGCTAAAAGGAAACCATTTGCTTTGTGTAGTATCAAATTAATGGTGCATATACTAAACTTACAAAGCAGTTCACAAAGATCAATGGTAAATATGAGTATTATAAATGGTGATGGTAGATTTGCATTTCAGAGGCATCACACCCTGAAGTTGCAAATACCTAATTTTCTCTTTCAAATCACATATATAGTATAAAGCCAGATACATACATAAGTAAAGTAAGACAAGTAAAATCTACAGTGCTGATACTGCTCATTACACACTTTGTCTAAATTTTCAACAAAGTTTGTGTTTGCATTTATTGATGACAGTTCAGTGATACACAGAATGTAATTATTAATTAAACCAGCGATTGTTATGTCTGATCAATGGCAAATATTATTGGTAGTGAAACATATTTTGAGCTGTAAAAATAAATGTAGCAAAATTTTATTTTCATGTTTAACTTTTTTAATTGTCACATTTATTTTTGAAGTGTTGTTGCTGTATATGTTTGAGGTTTGTATTCAAATACTGTAAATAAAGATTTCTTAAAAAAAAAAAAAAGAAACCTATATATTAATATAAGTAAACCAAATGTCCTGGCTTGATAATAAATTGCATTAGCATAGCAGAATATATGAAGATTATTTCCTGTAAGCATCGGCGATTTTTGGGAGACATGTTTTCTATAGTTCTGGGTTGAGTTATAGGTTAGTTCAGCTTTTAAGCAATTGTCAGCACTTTATATTCGTTTCCCTTCTACTGACAGCTGAAGGATATTCATGAGAAATTAGTACAGTTTACTCTTGCAGTGTGATGGTAGGCTTGCACCATATGATAGAAGGTGGAAGTTGCAAAAGTGTGAAAACTGCTAAGACATGTAAATGTGTAAAAAAAAAAAAAAAAAGGAAAAAAAAAGTTTTTTTTTCATCTGTTTGGTTGAAGTATACAAGATTTCTGGGAAATGTGTTTGCTGCGTTCTCTTTAAAATATGTCCAAGAAATGTACACACTGGTCTGTTATTGTTGGGACATTTCCACGGCCCTAAACATGATGTGGTACAAAACGAAACATGATTAGTTACTTTACCTGTCAGTCATGTGGGCTCTTAGGTTCCCAAACCTAATGCTATCAGTATAAAGGTCTGGCTATGTGATACTAGAGTTTGGAAAACCTTACATTCATCTGAATCACTAAGACACCACTGAGGCTACAGTACCTTTACGTCCCGGTGAATGATGTTGTTGTCATGGCAGTACCGCAAGGCCTCAAGGATCTGTCTCATGTAGTGACTAAAACAGAAGGAGAGTAGGGACAATGAGAAAGAGAGAAACCCATATTAACTTCAAATTTTAAAATGCTCATTTTGTTTTGGTTACACCATGTTGTCAAAACATGTCGCATAGTGTCGCATCTTGACATTACTTCCTGCCGTGTTGCATTCATATATCATTCGGACCGCACCAGAGTTTGTTTGCAAGCGGAATGAGACCCATCTTTTTTTAGAGGTCTTGGTACGTTTGTTTGGTGTGCACCAGGGTTTAGATCGCAGGGTTCACACTTACCCTGGGTTAATTATAACATTTATTTGAATTAATTATTCAATCGATCGAGAGAGAGAGAGAGGTGACAGTTGTGTGTGTGTGAATTACCTGCACATCTCTTTACAAACAATGAGGCTGTGAGTTTAGTTACTTTAAAAAGTTAGTTAGTTAAAAGTTGCGAGGCTGCACTGACTGCACTTAATATTAGTCTTATATTAATAATAATACTTAATTAACATTGTGATTTACTGTCCCTGTTAACATATTATTCATTTTAAAGTCAAAAACCAATCAGATATTTTTTAGAGTTGTTCCGATTCCGATACTAGTATCGGAAATATCTCCGATACCACAACAAATTCTGGCATCGGCATCGGCGAGTACATGAACCCATATACCGATCCGATACCATTTTCTTAAAAAATACCTAGTTATGACCGCAAGCTTTGCCTAACCGCTGCACGGTTCTTCTTCGCTGCTCAAAATGCATTGAAAACACAGGAAGTTGTGCTGTGTTGCCACAAGCAACCCCTGTTTAGAGCAGCGAAGAAGAAATGAAAACGCGTTAGCAGCCCTGATCTATATATGACTGGATCACTCATCACATTCTAAACTGCCAAAAGACAGTGAAGCCGCTTCTATATTATAGATCAGTGGTTAGCAGTATGTCTCTGTAGTACCGGTAGTTACAGACTCTCGAGTATATTCAGTACCGGCAGCTGCGTTCAGTCGCTTCCGTGTATGTCAAAGCGCAGGGCTCCAGACAGTAGCCGAATATATACTAGTGTCTGTGAATATTAAACTGCAAAATACTATTTAAATATTACTCCCGCAAAATCTACATCTCTGTGGGTGACTGGCACAGATGCGCTAGAGCTCGCTGTTTTGTAGTCTCTGCTGTGTGTCATGAGGACACGAACGCATAAACCGTCACTTCATGAGAATTTACCGTTTCATTTGAGAATACTGTCATATCATAAACACAGACACTCAAAGATCTTCATGGCAGCCCATTAAAATAAATGTTTGGTTTACATGAGTAAATTGACAATATATAAAGCTACTGTTGTAGCCTACAGTAATAATAATACGTCTCTATAATAATAATAATTATGCCTAGATGGTTGCTTGTTTTTTACTTGTTTTGTTGTAAAGAGATTATCTGATTAATAGATCTTTTTTTATATTCCTAGACTTATTTGTTGCAGTTTTTTTATACAGTTATATTGTAAAACTTAAATACCTTTTTTAGTTTGCGGTGTTAGATTTTTGGCTGCATTTGAAGTTCTTTTTTGCATATGAAAATAAATAATACTGTCAAATTCATGTTAGATAATAAAAATACTGTAATAAATACAGTAGTTCACCATGTATTTGTTCATGTTTTATTGAGGGATCTGTCTGAAGCACACCATAAAAAGAATTCTAGCAATTTACACAGGGCTAGTAGTATATACAGCTGTATATACAGATACACACCCAGGTATCGGATCAGTACTCGGTATCGGCCGATACCCTGAGCCCAGGTATCGGAATCGGTATCGGGAAGAGAAAAAGGGTATCGGAACATCTCTAATATTTTTTTCTCCATGTTTGCAAGTTCTCTAACTCAGGTCCAAAGGAAATGTTGAAAGAATGTACAAACTAAACAATTGTGACCCTGGACCACAAAACCAGTCTTACGTCGCTTGGGTATATTTGTAGCAATAGCCAAAAAAACATTGTATGGGTCAAAGTAACTGATTTTTCTTTTTTGCCAAAAATCATTAGGATATTAAGTAAAGATCATATTCCATGAAGATATATATCTCATACCCTAAATGTATCAATTAATCCAATTTTTGATTAGTTATATGAATTTAATTTGGACAACTGGTGATTTTGTCATTTAGATTTTTTTTTTCACCCTCAGATTCGAGATATTCAAATATTGTCCTATCCTAACAAACCATACATAAAAGAAAAGCTTATTTATTCAGCTTTCAGATTATGTATAAATATAACTTTTGGCCCTTTTGACTGGTTCTGTGGTCCAGGGTCACAATTTTGAGATCAATTTCCATTTATTTTAAAAAGGGAAATACTGACATGGATGTTTAGAGAGCAGAGTTTTTTTTTCATCTTTTTATTTTTAATGGAAGAGATTGACTTTTTTTGTCTTTATTATTATTTTGTGCTGTACCATTTAATTGCATTGCTATTTCTGTTTCAAAAGGCAGCAATAAATAACATGTGTTCATGTGATTTTATACATTTGTAGTGTTAAATAATAATCGTGATAACTGTGAAATAGTGATTATTCTTCAGAATATAATAGTACAAACAAATTCTATAATCGTTGCATCCCTAATGGTGAATAATTTTCTAATTTTGGGGTAAACTATTGCATTAAAGAGAAAAATCTCAGTCTACAACCTTAAGAAGAGCACATGAACGGGAAATGGATTAAATTGTCCTCAAAGGGCTTTACCTGGCTACTGCCTCACTGTAAACAAAACCAGCGTCTGCTCTCTTCACAATCTCAAAGCAGAGATCTGCTCCATCCATGCTGAAAGACAGAACAAGACAGGAAACTCATCAGCAATATAAAGTTAAAATACTGGTACAATTGGTTTTAAAATCTAATTCTAACTGAACTTTACAAGAAATAATTACAAATCTAAGATATGAGCCAAATCTACATGGGTGATTCTCATGAAATTTAAGTTACAAAGAATTAAAATATTATTCTTTTTTTTAATGTTTGTATCAACAAATTTCCTTTTCAAGCATTAAGAGCAAGGTCTGGAATGTTGGTGAGCATAAATTGTAAAGTTCTCCAAAACAAGTCTTCAAAGATCTCATTACTGCAACAGTCTGAAAACATCAATGCCATTAGGAAAACTAATACATTTTTATGGATTATTAACAGTTTATGATCATTAACAGTCATGCAGTTACCTGAAACTCTGAAATAAAATATATTTTTAAATTAACATTTATTTAATTTTCAGTTATTTACCACAACACGTTCTGCAATTTGCAACCTAATGTTTTTACTATTTTATTGAAGACTGACAAATTTTCAAAATGATATGGCAAACCTGAAACAACATCATGTATAGACTCTGCACATATATTTAAAATTAAAACATTTTCTATTTATTAAATAAACATTAAAAGAACAGTTTGCACACTAATACAACTGTGAATAACGGTCTCAGACTGTTCTTACTGTTCTGTGCCCATCATCCGCTATTTCCATCACTTAATTCAGCCACTCTTCTTTAAAGCATGAGGATGTTTTATTTCACATGTCATTACACTTGCATTAGCTCTTGTGTTGAGCTATTTTGTCCGCAGCCATAAAAATATTAAATTTGTACAGCCTCTTTCTATGAAACACTGTAAACCACATTCACCGGTTCTACAGTATAGTGACAGACCATCTCTATAGCGGTTTGTCTTGAGCAATGCTATTATTTGTCTGTCCTGTGCGCGGCATATTTATTCTTCATGTTATGTTCAGGCTTACAAAGAAATTAACATTATCGTCTGTTGGTGTGTGGACACTAATACTGTTATCATTCAAGTTGTCAAACTGTTATCTTTTTTGTAATTTTTTTCCCCAATATGTTTATAGTCCTTTTTTTTATTTTATAAACACACATAAACTATGCATATAGCAACAAACATAGCCAATGATACACCAGAACAAGTAGACAAGCATACACTCCTTCACTAACACATGTTCAATGAACTTTAAAAAAAAATGCATAAAAAAATAAATAATATAATTATAGATTCTTTTTAACCATTTATACTGAAGTAATTTAAACCATGTATTTATTGTCTGTGTTCGTGCTTTAAGTTCCAGTCTGCCTATATCTATATCTTCCTGTACATTTCTTTTCCAAGCATTTAATTTGTCCAATGTTGATTCAGTACTGTGTTTCACCTTTAAATTATAGTAGACAGATACACAACCCTTACCTTCTAAATTTCCAAGAGTTACAACAGAAAGCAGAACTCCATCTTCATATAAATCCATAATTTTCAGAATGCCTCTAATATTCCATATCTTAAATCCTGCATCATTATTATTTTTATTTTTTTCAATACATCAGTGGTTCTTTCCACTAGGGGATCATTATTTTTGGACAATTATTTTTCTTAGTGTGAACTGGCCTTTAGGGCCCAATGTCCTAAAGTGAAATAATATGACAACTGACTTTTCCCGGACATTTTATGTGTCCTCACTAGTTAAAAATATTTTAATATATATATTTTTATCTAATGATTTGCACAGGTTTCTTTGAGGGTTAGGTGTCAGGATAGGACATATAAAATATCATAAACTTGAACAGTGGAAGTCTATTCATGTTCTCACTAATATTGTGAACCAAAACTGCATTGTGAGGACTAAATGCCTGCAATACGTACTGTATAATCACATTTCAGGTCTCTGTCCCTACATTTTAAGGACATCCAGCTGTCCCCGTAAATCAAACGGCTATATTAACATGCAGTGTTTTCTAAAAAAAAAAAAAATTAAAATGGCTTTCTGTAAGGGCTGTGTTGTGGGGAAAATATCAGTCATTAACTTCGAAGCCATATGCTCCTGTCCCACATTGCCAGACCTTCAGACTGACAGCTGAAGGTCTGGAATCTATGGCAGCTTTCACTGGCCAAGCCTGCCCATGAGGCCATTTGACTGCCATGTTAAACAACCAATCACAGTTTGTTTTGTTCAGCGTCACATTTCGGGCTGTGGAAATGTCGCCACAATAACAGACCAGTGAGTAAAACTCTCAGATGTAAAAACTCGATGGCTTCCTTTTTTCGAGAGGTGGTTCGGCACCACAGCATTTTTGTTTACTGGCAGAATGTTAAAGAACGCGACACACGTTTCCTGGAAATCCTTTATAATTAAACCATCTGATGACGACTTCGACACCCTTGAAGTGTTTCCACTTTTTTGGCCCATATGCATCAGAGGTTCAGCCAACGGTTAGTGGACGTGATGTCTGAGGCTGAGACTACATAAGCTCTATCTCCTTCCTGGAGTCGGTGAGAACTTTTTTCTCTGAAATTTGTCACCCTAGCCTCACTTGCTTACTATCAACAATGAAATAGGACATATCAAAAATATCAACAGTTATTAAATAACATTTAAGTTAATATCTCATTATATACTTAAAAAATTATGTCCGTATGATTAAATTCTAATTACTGCAAAAAGATGTTCTCTCTATTACAACTGACCTGAGTGAGAATGGTGTTGCGGAGGATGAGGTGCCTTAACATGTTTTGCTAACAACTGAGAAGCCATGATGATTTAGCCATTTTTTGACTCAATGTACACAACCAGACATTAATGAAGTTGTTCATCTAATATTTTTCTAAATATGGAAAACTACCTGTTTCAGTAATTATAATCAATTTGTTGTGTACATGGTCTAACAAGATAATTTTTAACTGGAAAGAGATAAAGAGATCTGCCTACCTTGTTGCTATTTTGAAGATTCTGTCATATGTTGCTTAATTCAAAATTAATTTTATTTTAAAATAAAAAAATTGTGGTGTAAACCTTAAAAAGTGTTGTGGAGGATGAACATGTAGCAGAATATCCATTAACTTTTTTCAGAATTTTAATCTGTTTAAATAACAACATAACATATATTCTAAATGCGTTTACGTCACCCACAAAGCGGAAGGAGACACAGGCGCTGAGTCTGAAATCGCATACTGCAAGGGGTTGCAGAGACAACACAGAACATGCAGGATTCATATTTAAATAGACTGTTCCGGCTTAATATTTACAGATATTAGTCCATATCGTGATTTGATGTAAGTGCAATGACCTATTTTTGATTAATTCATTCAAAATTTGGCAAATTCCGTGCCATTCCGCGTAAAAATGTAAATTCCATTTTTAAGAATCAAAACACAGCAGTGTTTTGATTTGAGGGCACGGGCCGTGGTGTGTGTTCACTGCAAGATAGAGCTGGCATATAATACCACAACTATGATTTCCGCGATGCAGAAAACGCGGAGGGAATCGCGGAATCCAGTCTTAAAAATGGAATTTACATTTTTACGCGGAATGGCACGGAATTTGCCAAATTTTGAATGAATTAATCAATAATAGGTCATTGCACTTACATCAAATCATGATATGGACTAATATCTGTAAATATTAAGCCGGAACAGTCTATTTAAATATGAATCCTGCATGTTCTGTGTGTCTCTGTTAATGAATGGAGCAGAAGCGTGTCTTCATTCATTAAACACATTGAAGCCCGCGTGACGCTCGCGGTGATTTCAACGTGTGCTGTCTCACTAAATAAGGACGTGAACACATGAACAACATCTCCAGAACTGCTCTAACAGTCACTTCATTAGCATTTGACCATTTGATTTGAGTAAAACTATCGTCACATCACATACACAGAACTGTAAAGGTACTAAAAACCGTCAAAATAAAAGTCAGATTAAAATCTATTGTTCAGCAGAATTTACGTAGCCTACTACAAAAAAAAATAAAAAAAATGCTAACTTTCTTTTTTAAGGTTTAATCACACAATATTTCTTCCATGTTTTATTTTTAATAGTAAATCTCCTTTGTTTACCAAAGCGTTAAGATGATTTTCAATAATTAAAAGATAAATTCAATAAATGTTTTATGTTTAATGTGCATCTCAGAAAATGCTTTATTTAAAACCCCAATTGAATGGCACTTAAATCCACTTAATTCATCTGTCAACCTTATTTTCATTGTTCACAGTACAAGTACAGACAGAGAAACAATGGGTAATAATGAAATGTATGTTTTTGATGTATGCATTGCATTCTATGCATTTAAAAAATGTAAATATTTTTTTTTTAAAAAAGGAAACTTATTTGTTCATTTTAAGAGACCCAGGAGTCTTATTTTCTCTTGTATAATTAATATTGCACTTTAATTAAGCAAAAACAAATTTTATCCAATTACTCGATTAATCGATGGAATTTTTGGTAGAATACTCGATTACTAAAATATTCGATAGCTACAGCCCTACTGAGAGAGAAACAGACACAGGCTACTCAGGATAGACAACAGCAAGTTCATGCATTGTTTTAAGATGCGCTCTTGTAATGCTGGAAATTCCCGCAAATATTTCAGCGTGAAAAACACTTGTGACAGATGACAGAATATATAATTTGCACATGCTTTTAAGTCTTACAATTTGAAGTATGTTCCTCACAATATAATTAAAACACAAATACACAGGGTGACAAAACATTTAGTTTAAAAATATGTCTAAAAAATTTCTAAAAAAACCTCCCCACTCAAAAAAAAAAAAAAAAAACATAGAGTCACCTAATGGGGGAAGTCCCCATTTTCTATCGAACAAAATTGTATTTGTAAGATTTGTTCAGAATAAAAGACTTACAACTCAAACACCATGTAGAGCATCCCATCAGAGCTGTAGGTCTCCAGAAGCTCCACTATGTGAGGATGTTTCAGCATGTGGCAGATGCTCGCTTCCCTCTTCAGATCTACAGAAAGACAAAAAGGCATATCAAAAGTTTCAAAACAAGACGTTTAAGATCACTCTTCATCCTTGGCTTCATCCTTGAAGTCACTGAGAATTACTATTCTTATTAAAGGACCAAAGAATATTTTCAGTTTAATTAAATTTTGTACAAAACAATGTATTATTTTTAGCAACATAACATTATTTGTTATAACACATAACAAAAAAACACTTGTATGCAAAGATTTTATAACAATGCTAAATTCAAGCATAAGGAATGATGTCATTTTATTTAGATGCTTATAGGGACTTTTTCATGAAACATTCATAAATATATGAGCAAATTCTGAGTAATTTAAGCATAACTCTCCTCCAGATTCACAAATACTTCGTAAAGGTCAGATTTGATAGTTAAACGTGTGTATGTTAATGAATTTCAATCATTAATTTTCTGGAGTGACGCGTTGTTTGCTAAAATACATTTACAGCAGTAACGTTACGAGTATCTTATTTTGAAGAATATTACTGAGTGTAAAAATTCAGTGACCAGCAATATTAACTTCTTCATTGTTGTGTTTTACAATTATGACAACTGGTCAATGTTTGTCCCTCCTCCACTGTGATTGGATGGTTCTGTAAAAGAGACAGTGACAAGCTCTTTGTTTTACCCAAAAAAATCACCTAGGCAAATGACCTTGTTAAATAACATTATAATACAATGTCATCAGTTTGTCTAAAAGAATACAGAATGTGTAAATGATTTATGCACCATTTACACATGGTAGGGAGCAGGTGTACATTTATTTTGTACGAACTAACATTTTCAAAATACAAATATTTTCCTGAATCCGGAAATTTACGTCAGCACGACACTCCCAATGATTTACACAAAAATTTGTTCTGTTCGGGTTTCATGAATAAGGCCCATTGTCTGTTATAACCTAAATCAGTGGTTCCCAAACCTGTCCTGGAGTACCCCCAACACTGCACGTTTTCTTTATCTCCCTAATTAAACACATCTGATTCAACTCATCAGCTCATTATCACATGGGTTAATAAGCTGATGAGTTGAATCAGATGTGTCTAATTAGGGAGATAAAGAAAACGTGCAGTGTTGGGGGTACTCCAGGACAGGTTTGGGAACCACTGTCCTAAATTATCTCAAAAAGCCAAACTCAGCACATACATCTCATCTGCATTTTTCACTGCTAAAACTAGTTTTTATATGCAGGTTTTTGCACAAATCTGTGTAGATGATAGGGCTGCACGATGTGTCGTTTAAGCATCGATATCGCGATGTAGGAATCCACGATAGTCACATCGCAGGATGTGGGATGTATGCTGTCGTAGTTGATCCATCTTCAAACAACAAGACCGCTGTCTTGATCTCTCTCCCTCGCACATATTAATCAAAATCAATTGACACGATGGTGTAAAAAAAAACAGAAAAAAAACAATCAGTGACCAGTGATGAAATGTTTTCTGTGTTGTCAAATCTTGTGCGATATCCTAAACTGCAGAGATAATTACACAACACGTCTGATTCGCAAACTAATGATTCCTTTGAACCGATTCAATTTAATGAATGGTTTAAACAACTGACCTGTCCAACACTGAACTCACAAGACGTCTGAATTGATGTATAAAAAAATCACTTTACAATAATGTTCTATTTATTAAACCATTTAACTACATTATTTGACATGTACTATTACTAAACTGCACTTCTACAACATTGTTAATTTCAACATTTAGGCTATAGCCTTCATTGTTGAAATCAAAAGTTGTACAGTATTTGTTAACATAGTTAATGCACTGTGAAGTAACATTACCAAACAATGGACAGCTGTGTTTTTATAAACTAAGATAAACAAAGATTAATAAATATAATAACAAAAGTATTGCTCGTGGTAAGTTCATGTTAGTTAATATGTTAACAATCAAACCATATCCTAAAGTTACAAACAAATAATTGACTCCAATTTAAATAATACTCTAAGAATGTAAGTTTGCTCGTCACATTTTTGTTTGTAAGAAAAAATTAGATTAGATTTCATATCACAATATGTATAGCAGAAAAATAAAATATCGCAATGTCATTTTTTTCCAATATTGTGCAGCCCTAGTAGACGACCCCCCCCCCCCCCACACACACACACACACACACTGCTGCACTTCTCATCTGTAATTAAAACAGCTGGCATTCAAGAATCACACAGCCCTAAGAAGACAGTAAAAACAGTCGTTTAACAAACCAGATGTGATCTGTTAATCCATTCGAGTCTGGCCGAAGAAAAAAAAAAAAGTATAAATAAGTATTCTGCATGTGTGAACCACACTGGTTTTACCATGGCATGGGTTTCTACGTACCACAGTCCACAGAACGGTCACACTTCTACGACTTCTTAAGTTTCACACAAAATTTTGTCAGATAGAGACAGATCAGATAGAACAGGAAGTGTGCACCTCAGTGTCGGATGTATGCTAACCACAAGGCCATGACTCGGAATAACAATAAGCATCACAACATGTTCATGCATATACAAGTACTTCACACTTTTCTAAAACTCCTCTCCATTCTTTTAAAACTTACAAATTTCCCCCAATAGCGTAAAATCCTCCCCCCTTCTCTGACTTGTTTCATTAGCTGTGAGCCAGTTATCAAGTGTGGAAAAATACCACCTTTTACCGTATATATTACAGATTACAGAGAAGCTACACAGACTGGAGTACAATATGGTCTGATGCATGAAGTTGGCTTGCTGCGATGCAAAAAAAACCCCACTGCAAACATTTAAATCAACATCTGCTGAGTTGAGGAAATCTCCTCTCCGTCAGCCAGAACAAAAAGTAATAGTAGTCTATCCAAGAGAGCGAACATCAATCAGACTGACCAGCCCAGATGCTTTTACTGATAAACCATAAAACAGACACTCCCCTGAGATTCAAGATTCAAGAGTTTTATTTGTCACATACATGGTTATATGCTTGTAAAAAAAAAAAAAATGTGCAGGACAGTATACTGTAGAAATGATCAGCAGGAATGTACAAGAGGAGAATGTGCAAACAGGTTGTAATGTACATAATGCATTATCATTCCCTTCTTAATCAGGAAATTGCCTAGTGATAACATTTTAATGAAACATTGAATCTATCAGTTCACCTTCTTGAAAACAGTAGAAACACAGCCTTTTTAAAAATGCAGCTTGTATTGGGCACACACCTTGTATATGATGTGACAAAACCACAAATATGTTTAAAATTCAATGAGAGTGTTTACATACAATAAAATATATACCGTCTTGTACATTTTAAGAACGGGTCTGTTTGTGTGTGCCAAACTTGTTTTTTCATGGTATGGATGATCTTTGCATGGAATTGCCCATGACTATTTAAATCTATTTAAATACATTTTAGAAAGTAGCAAAGTAGCAAATGCTTTACTCATGGGGTTTCCAGAACAACGGCTGCATTTTCTGCAGTTTAGCGCCATCTGCTGTCAGAGAGTGAATGTTATGCATTTTGACCAGTTGATGGGAAAAGTATTGATAAAATGCATCGCAAATTCTGAAAAATTTGAAATACATAATTATTCATGGTATTTAGAAGTGCCCATGATAACAAGAATATACATAATATATATATATATATATATATATATATATATATATATATGTGTGTGTGTGTGTGTGTGTGTGTGTGTGTGTGTGTGTGTGTGTGTGTGTGTGTGTGTGTGTGTGTGTGTGTGTGTGCGTGCGTGTGTGGGCATGTTTTTGTGACATATCAGGACAAAACTCTGTATAATGACATGGGTATGACACAGGTATTACAAGGAGAGGGTGACTTATGAGGACATAAGCCATGTCCCCATTTTTCAAAACGCTTATAAATCATACAGAATGAGTTTTTTTGAGAAAGTAAAAATGCACAAAGTTTCCTGAGAGGGTTAGGTTTAGGGGTAGGGTTGGTGAATGGCGATAGAATGTACAGTTTCTACAGTATAAAAACCATTACGCCTATGGGATGTCCCCACTTTTCACAAAAACAAACGTGTGTGTGTGTGTGTAACATACTCAAGATTTATTTTAGCCAATGAGGACATTCCCCCTGTTTGAGAGACAGACTGTGATCGTTCAATAATGGTTCATACAGGTAGTCAGCAAGTGCAGGACAAGTATAACTGTTAAATAGTAAATGCTTTGTGGTTAAGTCTGACGTTTTTGTAGTTTTTTTTAATTCCGAGCTGAACTGTTCATTGTGGAAAAGCAATTCTTACTGCCTTCATCAGGGATGACATAGAGGCAAGGAGGGATTCCTACGGGGAAATCACTTAGTGACTGTTGCTAAGTCAGATTAACATGGATTCATGAGTAATACAACTGAATCAAAATACACTACATTGTTGCTGACCTGATGCCATATCAAGTGTCCACCAATGATAAAGGGCCCCAACGAGTAAATATACCTGGTCATTTCCATATTAGTGACTTTCCTGTTTGAACTGACTAAACTGTTGCTGATTTGAGATTCATTAGGAATTAATTGTATATCATAAATTGAAGTAATATTTCATTGTGACTATTTCCTCTTTCTTCACATTGGTTACATGTAATAAATATTTTTTGTTAATCTAAGATAAACATTCTGGGATTTATTGAGGATGTATATAGCACACTATGAAAACAAGCAGGGAAATCAAACAGAATGCACACAGAATTACAATAGTCTGGGAAAAGAAGGGGTCCCTGATGAAGATTGAGGACCATCACTCACACAGCGCCAAAACTAATAAATGGGTTAAATATTCTCACAATCATGGAAGAAAGACCTTCAATTCAATGGCAACCATAAAGCCTCTCTCTCTCCTTCTCTCTGGCTCTATTAAGAATGAAATGAATGGCAATCTCTTTGAAAGCAGACGAGAGTTTTGAAGGTTGCAGAGAGTGCATGAGTGCTCTGACCTACACCTCAGGATGAGCACTTCCATATCAATTGAAAAGGAAATAAACATCAATCAGGTGAAATTTAGGATGAACTGAGACAAAAGTTTAGTTTTGAGCTTTTTAATTAACAGTGACTAAACACAGTTCAGAGATAATGTAACTTTGCACCCTTGATATATACAGTACTGTATGTAATACACTGCTGCCAATATAAAATTAAGCAACATTAATACTGTTTTGATTTTTATGTGCTTTTATTTGGTCATTAATTTTAAGACTTTTGTGATCCTTTGCAATGAGATAAAGACAGATTTTTCTGATTGAAATTTCAGTAGCAGAATAGTCATTAGAATTGGTAATTGGTAACAGACTTTTTAACTGAATTGATGATTCAATTATTTGCATTATGGCTCATAAATCAGAAGTATTTTAGTATCTGGATAAAAATTGCTTGGTCAAAACATAACAAAACAGCTTGGTTTTTCTAGATTGCATCACAATACACACACACACACACACACACACACACACACACACACACACACATATTCATATAAAATATCTAATGAGTGTACATATTTTGTCACTATAAGAGTATCATAATTCTGGAGCCAAATCAAACAATGAATACAACCAAAGTGTACCAGATGTATAGATTCATAGAGAAAGAGAGAGATACAGATAGATCATTTCTGCCAAAGAACATACAACTGCTAAGTCCCAGAATGCTTTTATAGCTTCAACGTCTTCCAGGCAGCCATAAAAATTACATTAAAAAGCCCTTAAGGTGGACGGTTCTGCTGAACCTGAAGATACAAAGTGGAAAAAACACAGCAAAGATAATTACAGACAATGAGATGAATGAAATACCACTGTTTGCTCAGGCTGGCACACCATCACCAGACACTGTTGTTTACTGTTTTTTTTTTTTAATGTAAATGTTGTAATGACAGAGCTTTCCTTTCTATCAGGACCCAAAGATATTTAACATAATCAAAGGAGTTCTCACAGAAATAATCCTCAGAAACACAACACACAAAAGAGCTGTTTGCCCTAGTGATGGACCACAGATTAACATGTTGAACATAAGTTTCTGTCAATGTATGTTTGGTACTGAACTGGCACGGAACACTGGCTGGGCAAAGTATGGAATCTATACATTTATATAGAATCAAAATGCTTAAAAGCACAATATAAATTAAACTTGTTGAATTAAAAATAATCAAGGTACTTTCATTTTCTAACCTGTCTTCTGAGTACAATGAAAATTATATTTAATTGTATTGCTTTTTAATTTCACAGCAGCAAAATCATTGCACTTATGCCAGTCAGAAACTGTTTAACAAGTGTCACTTCATAACCCTACCCATAAATCCTAATCCTTCATTTGCAAGTCAAATATCCCTTAAGCATAGGCAACTCATTTCAATGCAAACACATGGACCCATCACCATGCATACACCTCAGGGGGAAAAAAGAGGAAATAATGCATTGCAGTGCACTAAACAGGATCCGATTCCACGAACCGCTCACATTTTTCCAAATCCACTAATGAGTTATTTCTTAGAAATGTTCATTGCATTCTTGGAAATTGTGTATTCAGCCAGTTGGACTGAAACTGCAGCCGGACCGCAGGAGGTCTGATGAGTCTGCTGACCACGGTGGAGAATAATTCCAAGCTAATATTATGCTGGGCCATGACTCCTGCATATGTGGCCTCTCTCTATCACACAGCACTGTCACTAACCTGAGTAAACAGTGATCCATCAAACAGAGTATCAGAGAGCCACCTGACACTGAGTTCCACTAACCAGCCTGATTGACACCTGAAGCATTTATAAAATTACATCCATCTCAACCCCACAAAAACCAAAGCACAGGCCCCAAGCAAAGCTTTAGAGTCACTCTGCACATGTCCTACTCTGTCAAATACCTCAAACAAACACTCAGAACAGTCAGTCAAGGGCAGGAGCACAAATCAGTGATGGGGTAGGTAGAGAGAAATGAAACAATAAGTTAAACTGATGCTATCGCTGAGGAAGAAGGCAGAAGGAGCTCTTCTGCTTAACACCCAGCTATTTCTATGCCCTCTTAAAAAGAAGAGGAACATGTGTCTTTCTGAAAAAGAGGAGTTTGAAGGTCCAAGTTAATGTCTTTCTGAATAACAGCCTGTTCTCAAATGTATGGAAATCATTTAAAGCTTATTTCTAAATGATAGCCTACACACTCAAAGCCACACGGTGTGGAGAGCACTGCCACATTTTGACAGCACATCCAGTTAGTGTTTCTTCAACTAGTAGCATGCACAGCCCTCTGAACTTTTAGAAAAAAATAAATAAAAAAAATACAGATCTCACTGTTAACTAGTGTATTTTATCTTCTAACAGTGTATGTGCGTGCATTCCAGGAGAATTCTGTCATTTCTTGTATTGTGTTTAGTCTTCTGTGGTGGAAATAACACTTTTGGGCACTTGCATGTGTTATATTTGATGTCAATCATAATCTTTATAAATATATAGTATTAATCTGTTAATGTTCAGCTTTGTGTTCGAAATTCACTTGTATACACAACAGATGGCTTCAATCCTAACAGACATGTAGTAATGTGTTTAAACTTAATATAAAAAAAAACTGATTAGTTTCAGTCAAAATCAACCCCTGACACATAAACGAGGCTGTAGTTGAAGAAAAGAGCTGTTTGCATCACTGATGATTTCTTACTCACAAGCTCAACCTGTGCGTTCATCATGTGAGTTCACACACTGGCATGGATTTCACATGACTTCCAGAGACAAATTATGAAGAGGCTGTTAAAACTCACCCAGTTTTTTTATAGAGAGAGAGAGAAAGCTGCAGTCGGCATGTGATTCAGAGGTGCTGATAGACGGCTGGGACACACTGTGTTTCCCCACCAAGCTGCATCTACACACTCAGTGTGGCCTTCACGGCTCACGTGGCACCAAACACAGCTGCTGACACACATTCAGTAAACACACACCTCCCGTGATCTCTCAGTCTCTGATGAGTGTCATGATAGGGAGGCAAACAGCAGCAAGTTGAAGATGCTGAGGTACAGCTACAGTATATTACATTTATATTACAAGACAAGATATTACATTTTAACACAGCCATTTACCATAGGTTCTGTCTCAATTTATGATTTGAAGGGCACAGGAGACCAAAAAATCAATACAGTATCTTCTTTGTTGGATTTTATTTTGTAGTTATTAAAGAATGAAAATGAAAATCCATATTTTACATTTCTTTGTCGGGTGCCAAGCTTCCGAATAATATCTGAGTAGGCTACATACAGTAAAGAGGTGGGCGGCTCAGTTCCAGGGTTGTGTTGATGGCTGACTCAGCTCTGAGTAGACTCACAGGTTTTGTAAAGGGGTCATAAGTCTATAGGACAGCAAGAGAATGATCAATATGTACTGTAATAATGTAACGTCAATGAGACAGAGGCTAAACTGAGAATATCCAATTACAAACCAGTTAGGATGCAGCTACATATGGCCTAATCTTTAAGGCATAATAAATGATCACCAGCAGAGGCCTAGAAAGTGTTCCTTACCTCACTGCCGTATCCTCTGGCTCTATCTCTCATTCTTTAATGGCAGGTTGGCTGATTTCAGCAGGCTGTTGAACAGTCTAATTGTGCTCTAAGTGTTGTAATAATTAAAGTCCACCTCACCACTGACATGGGTTACAGATGCATGGCTTTAGCACCCTGTACTACAGATATATCCACTTCAGTCCTGCACTTTTATGGTCCAACTATATAAATATACAGACACACTTGTGGAGGGAATGATCATTATTTGAGAATGTTCCAAAGAGTATTTAGTTTTTCAACAGAAGCAGGAACATCTGACCTGCCCTAGAATGTGATACCAACCAGGATGTAAATGATGTATACATATTAAACCATAAACTACCTTGAAGAGATCTTTGCATAACATGTCTGTCTAAAGTCTACTTTTACAAGTTGCTAAATCCTTCTGAAGACAAAGAAGGGAAAAAATAGAATTTTTGTATCTTGGGAAACAGAGGTTAAAATAAGCCATACTGATCCGATATAGAGGAAAACAGTGCAACCATGATAACAACCTCTGCAACTGCAGCTTTCTGAGTGAATCATGTCATGATTTGGTGACGTTATACAAAAAAACAAACATGAAAAGCAAGGGAGACTTTCAAATTATAATTGTGGATTTCCCACAGGCTGTTTGGAGGCTTTCCTCTCTGTAAATGTCCTGAATGGAACTGCATGAAAAACATACACAAAACACCCTCTTTTCCAAAAATAGCATTAAATAAATTGTGTGGTTAAATGAAAAGGTAGCAGTAACCTCAAAACAACCTCTTGTTGCAAAAGACACGGCTGGAGCCCTGCAGTGGCGGTAATGATGATGATAATGGTTACAACATTTAACATTCGGCTGTGTGCATGTGCTATGGTGGAGACTTCAACCTCTCACAATGAACACAATAAGAGAGTCCATCTCTCTGACAGATCTCTTCTTTTTAGGACCACACTAAAGTTTGATTGTGGCCCTCTAGATTACCACACAGGGTTACAGATTGGCCACAATTCCTACAGAGAGAGTTGTTCAGCCACCACTCTTAAATGTGAGGTTTCATCTATGATTCTGAAGCTGGAGGATGAAGGACATTTCATTCAGTCCTGAAGTAGACCGAATAAGAATGAGTCGACAAAGATGTAAGAATGCTTGGTGTTTTGAGGGATGGATTTTCTTTTTCAAGGAATAAAGTACAAAAACATTTTTTTTTCTTTTCTAAATTGCAAGATTATAAAAAATATCAATATAACATATATTGTTAAATTACAAAATATTTTTTAAATACACTACAGTGTGAAATATTTGCAAATGTTCTTTTTTTAATAGATTTATAATATACTATTATATTGTTATAAACTATTCAAAAAGCTAAATGAAGAAAGTATGTGTCATAGGGAAGCATACCCTTTAGCTATGAGTTTCAAATCAAACAGCAGAGTAGTAATTTAAAATGATAGATTGAATATATGCCAGGCACATTAATTTTTTTCATAACATTCATCATTTTTGTGATGCCACAAGGCGACTTGTAAAGCAAAAATTTATTCTGAATCAACATCCTTATCAACTTATAAAACAATCAGATTTCAAGCTTAGTCTTGCTGTAATGAATCGCATTAGCCATAAATAACCACTATGTATGTAAATGCTTTTCAACATATTCATTCACACACTTAAGCACTGCTTTCATATTAAGACAACCTCAATCTGTCTTTCAGAAACTAAAACCACACTGAATATAATCTTTAGGTTAAATTCTGTCCATCAGGAACAGAAAATCTGTCTCATCTAAGCTAAGTGACCCTTATGGACTTTTGTAAGCGTTGTGCTTTACGGTAAGTGCTACAATGTTACGTGAAAGCATCCGTACTTCAGTGTATCGATGTCCTAAGTGCGGCTATAATAAAACACTGGCCTTGCACATACAGAAAGCCCTAAACACAGAATGGGTTTTATAGAGTTTTGGATAGGATTTGTCACAGATGGCTGGCAGCTGGCACGATGAACTTAAGGTGTAGTTTCCCCCAAATGATGGCTAGATGACACAAAATGATCAGCTTTGGGATGTGCCAACAGTAGTACAGCATTTAATACAGATTTATGTATACAGGTGATACTACAGAGAAAACAACAGCACCTCAACAAAACCCCACTCCCACAAAACCCTCATACTGGTTTATTTCATTATTGAATGACCAGTATCTTAAATCTTAGAGCAGAATCTCTAGCTGAAGTGCCACGCAGAGCAAGAGTCAGTAATGTGACTTAATTATGGGTAGTGATACTTGCCTACAAGGCTCATTACCAGGCTGTGCGCTCCTGCTGATTTTTCAGATTATACTGAGATTCCACAGGTCTGGATGTAATGATTGTTATGATAATGAAAGCCAAGGTTATTCAATGGTAAAAAAGCATCAAAAACATCAAAATGAAAGATTTCTGGGAAACGCTGCCTTTCTTACACCATATCTTAAACAATCAAAAAAAATATATGATATATATATAATAATAAAAAATGCTAAAACTATGTACACAATCATTCAAAACCTTAAAAACAGAAAAAAGGGAACTACATTTATTTTATTTTATTATTGATAAAAAATGACGTAACAAAATTTTCGGTATTGCAGAAGATTTAAATTTCAAATAAATTCAGTTTTTTTTTCTTTCTTTCAAATAAAAAAAAATTAAATGTATAACGTTTTCTACGAAAACATTAAACGGCACAATTATTTTCAACACTGATAAAGCAGTGTGTGTGTGTGTGTGTGTGTGTGTGTGGGACTGCAAATAAAATACAATGCAAAAGTTCATTGAGTTGATTCTTTCCTGAGCTCAGAGAGAAATAGACATTTGAAAGGTAATACAGAGACAAAAGTCAGAGATACTGTAGCATTTTAATCACCGAGTCTCATAAGTTGCACAGTAGATTCTCAAATACCAGCATGAGTGTATTCTCTCCCACATAGGAGAAAGACAGATGGGAGGTGGGCAGAGTGTTTGCCGAGACTGTGAAACTCAGGAGAGATGAGACAGAGGTTTAGCAGTGGACTGAGGTAACAAAGCCCTGGGCAAAGATGTCTTTCTCACATGCACATGTACTTAACATCCTACCCAAGAAATTCAGTCTCTTCAGAGAACTGACACTGAAACTGTTCTGCTACTGTATGTTTCCATTCTTACACACACCCTCACTGAGGAAGTGCAGAGGAAGTACAGCGAAACTGACTCCAACCTCAGTACAGTTTCAGTCTATTTTTGTTTGTGTGCTACTCCTGTCCTTATTAAGATAAGCTTCTCGATAATGTGTTGCCAAAACAGGAAGTTGAAATGTGACAGGAAAACGTGAGTGAAAGTAGTTTAGTCAGATCTAAATCAGTCAGTGCAATCCGCACAGAAGAGGATGACATTATAAAGAAGGAAACAGTCCTCAGGTATGACATCCTCTACACACAGCTGTTTTGAGTCGACTAGTGGGACTAGCACTAATACAGCATTGCACCAATTTCTCGAAAAATAAGATGAAAATTTATAAAAACGTATATATATATAAAAACATGGCAAAGCTAAATTTTCAGCAGTCATCACTCATCAAAAATAGAAATCTGCATCATTATATCATTATAAAAAAAAAAAAAATGCATGTCTGGTCAGGTAGATGCTTTGAGAAACATCTAGCTTAAGCTACACACGCAAATCAAGACACACATTGAAAACACTAGCATACTGCTATTAAAGCCTCCCTACACTGCCATTTAAGGTGAAATATGTGATCACACAGAGCACATTACAAAAAGTCAGGTCTTCAGGGTTACTCTATCACACTGTAATGTACTTTACTGTATGATCAGCAGGCCGATCCACAATCTCAGCAAAACACATATGCTGCCCACTCATGGCATTATGTACATATCTTACAGCTAAGTAGCAGTTCTTCTATTTTTGTATCAACAAATAGCTGCATTAGTTATTGTAACCACAAATGTTTAGGAGGTGAGCTGATGGTGTACTTTAGACGGGGTTTTTTGCATTAGAACATATAAGATTTCCTCTTCAAAGGTCCCGATTAGAGAGTGGTCGATTAAATCAACATAATCGCAGACATTCGGTTTGGTTCATTTCAAGCTGTATGTAATGAATTCAATGCTTACTCGTGAGAAAATGCTGAACATGTATTCTAAGCTCTGGAAAGGCCAGAAGTGATTAATTTTCTACACAATCATTACCTAAAGAGGAAAATGATCATTTTACCTTCTGTGCTGAGGCCAGGGCTGGAGGTGAATTTGGCCACATCCACAATCTTCACAGCAGACTGTTGGCCTGTCTCCCTGTTGATGCATCTTCGTACCACACTAAACGGCCCCCTGGAAAGGAAACAAAGAGTTACATTAGAGTCCTGCACAAGTTGGTTTTTTTCAGTGGCTAAAGCTGAAATCGATAAAGACAGGATGAACAATGGCCAATATAATGCTGACATATGTTGCTAACTAATGATGGTAAGTGAGATGTACACATCTTTAAATTGTTGAAATTAGGGATGTCAAATTTCGATTATTTCCATGATCGATCGTCGTTTAAATTAACGATCAATTAATCGATTAATCGTTAACCATAATACTGCAAAATGCGTCTATTGCAGGCACGCAGCCAGCGGTATGACAGGATGTGCAAAAGCCACACACACACACACACACACACAAAACGCTTTCTCACTTGAATTAAAGAGGTTTTAGTCTGAATAAAATGCTAGTAGCAGGATTATAAAATGAATAGATGCGATTATGATCATTTGATAAAATGAAGAGATTGCGCCATACTTTTGAGATCATTTTACTTTGTTGACAGTTTCCAATCCCGCACGGAGAACGCTGAACGCGCCTCTTTAAATGGTTTTGTGGTGCTCGTTGTTGTATTTTAAAGCACAATTTTTCAACTGACATTATTGTATAAAATTATCCGAAATGTGGAGCGCTGTAGTTAAGTGAACTACATCGGCGCTGCTGCACCAAAACACAGTTGCTCACATTAATTTGATCCTGCTGGATTCTGTCCTAGAAAATGTCCGATTTTTAAAAATCCGGCATACAGCGCATTAGATCGTGACAGTGCATGCGTGCAGACGAGGATGAGCGAGCGCGGCTTTGGCTAGATTTATTTGGAGGTTATTGCTCATGTCTCATTCGGCACAAATCGAAATGTTTCCATATTCGCAATGTATTTGAATGTTAAACTATTATTTATAATGTAAACTAGGCTTGTACTTAACACGCATTCGCATATAGACGGAAAAGATGATCCTCTTCATATGAGCAAAAACACGCCCACACTTCTGTTTTAAATCCGTTAATCTTAATTAGCCTATTTAAGTCGGATATATTTCGCATAGCCGATTTAAAAAAAAAAAAAAAAAACATGAAAACAAATTGTTATTTTTATTTTGGGCCTATTACTTAGTTGGCTGTACATTTTCCTTAAAGCATCCCATTTTTTCCCAGGGCTTAGAACCTGTGCCCTAGTCAGGTCCATGCAGAAACTTGTGAACGATGCTCGGCGTCACCGTTTAGTGGCAGCAGTGAATGCTCCAGGAATGTGTCGGTCACAGCGCCTATTAATCGCTGTTTTGAATCCAGCAATTATTTATTTAGAAATGATAAGATCTGATTATGACAAGTGTGGTATAAAAGCTTTGTTTATTAGAGGAATAATAGGTTAACTGGAAAATGTTAGATCGCGACCATGCTTTTGGACCCCATAGTCTTCATTTACGCGGCTTTGTTCTGGTTTGCCGGTTGGTCACGAATTTCCACAAATTCAGTATATTTAGGCATTGTTTCTTTTCCTAAATCTTCATAGTCTAACCCTCTAATTTCCCAGGTTTATTTTATTATCTTTCGCTTTTAATAACTGTTTTCGCATCTCTTACTGTGGTAAACATGGGAAGGGAAATTAAAGATTTCATGAATTAAGAATTCGTTCGATTTATTAATTTGTTCCCTTATTTCACTTAAATCATGGGTTATTTAGGGAACAAAATTAATGAAACATGGACAATTGCCACATTAATAATTCGTAGGAATGAATTAACAAGTTGTAGGAATGAATAGACTACCTGTCCTGTCACTGTGTCCCGCAGCCCTGCAAAGCGCACGATATAAAACAGTTATCTAATGAAATGATTAGTAACTACATTTCTATTGCATTTAATGTTGAAGAACTTTTATGTTGTTTCTATTTTAATGTACTTTAAAGTTTAAATCACATTAAAAGCTTAATTTGTACATTGTGAATGAATGATGATGCTTTTATATATCGTCACCGTCACTCACAGCCGCTCGCACGTGTTGAGTGCGCATGAGCCGCACGCAGCCCAACATTGAATCGGTTAACCGACCATCGATAGCCTTAATCGATTGCATCTCTTATCGACAATTAATCGATCATCGATTAATCGTTGACATCCCTAGTTGAAATAAACACTTACTTTATATATTATATCGAAATAAAAAAATGAAATAAAACAGGTAGCATGTTTAGGGTTCATAACAACGGTGATGATCCCTACAAAGTTCAAATGCTGGTTGAGTATTTAGTCTGATTTATCAGTCAATGAGGCCAGCAGCAATAAACAACCTAGTGTACAAGTGGGCAAAAAACGATAATTGTCAGCTAAAATCCAAACCTTTTCCCAACAGGACAAAAATCACAATTGAACTTAACAACACAAACGCCTTGACCTCCACACTGATGGTGATTTGTAGCTAGAAAAAGTACCCAATATTAATTTATACAATTGTGACAACTGATATATGCCTGCCTCATATGGAAACTTTTTTTGGGGGGGAAGTGAGATTAGAACCATACATGACTCAATAACCACAAGTTGAGAATCAGCAGCTAAAGTAAAAGCCTTGCCTCCTTCTAGAAATGAAGGATTGCTCACATATTCAGTGAGATTGATGGGAATGTTTTGTGCGGACCGAGTGTTTAAGGAACAGTGAGGAGTTAGAGAGGCTGGCTTTCTGTGAACAACTATGATCTGATTTTCCAAAGCCTTTAACCAATCTCAACATGACTTGAACCCTTTTCTGTGTGAGCATGAGTGTTTCTGCAGGCCTGAAGAAAGATGGCAGCAGAGAGACCTCTGGAGCAAATTGAACTTGTTTGTGTGCAGTGGGTTGGTGTCAGCAGGTCTGTTTTTGTTTCTGTCCTATATAATAAGATGATGAACAGTCTACAGTCAGACCTTCTGTGATTACCCCCCCCCCCTTCAAAAAAAAAAAACAACAACAACTAAAAACAGTTAGTCTGGCTGTACATTATCCCATTTATAGATGCATAATTAGCAAATAATACATAAATGAACATGAAAATGAAACACATTTAATTCAAAAGAGAGGAACATTTTAATTATAATATACAAATATAATAAATCATACACAAATTATTTATTTTTAAATGTAATAATATTATTATTAAATTTACATTTACATTAGTAACTTTATCCAAATGTAAATATCAAGCTCAGCGTGGCCATATTTTTTAGTCTTGACATTTATTCTCTATATTACTTCTGGCAAGTCAATAAGAAATGTTCAGCCTCCTCCTCAGGTACGCAAGTTACATTTCATTACAGACGACCCAGTTCACTCTGACCCATAGACCTTCAGATATAAAAATAGACAGATTTTATGAAATCTGTGTTGTCAGAATCTCTCTGCTCCACAGAGAAGACTTCCAGGCTGGCTGCTGTCTTCCAGTCATCCAACTTCTCAGGCTGAACTGTTAATGTACTGCAGGTGCAGTGAACATGTGGAGGACAGAGTTTAAGAGAGGAGTGTTTTGGAGAGCAGCAGTGTTACACTATGACCAAAACTGCAGATGGAAAAAATGTCTTTACTTTCACTTTAAGTCAATTTAATGCACTCTTGCTGAATAAAACTATTAATTTCTTAAAAAAAAAAAAAAATCTTGACCAAATCTTATGAACATATATTTATGCTGCCAGCAAAGGACAGAACTGTAAGCCCAGATTTCGAATCTAATTAAACAATTCATTTAAAATATACTTAAATATGTAAGTTTGGCTGCATTACTTATACATAAGATACAAGTAGATTCTACATATTTGAACCTGTGAATAAATTTAAGTTAAATTAACTCATATTAAGTTTACCTCTTGACCACGCTTCTCCCACACTGGTGCTGCAAGTCAACAACGCCATTTTGTATTTGTTATTGTGTGTGAAATCAAGGATGATGATATTAATGAGAATCTGGAAATTTAGTTTTTTGTGCTCTAAGTATGCCATGATCTGCATGATGGTCTCTGTAAGAATCCCCAGTAAGGATCCTCAGAGCTGATCAAACAAATCCACATCTAAACCCATCAAGAGTGGGAATCATCTTGAAAGAAAACTTATAATGGATAAACTGACCAACCTCAGTGTTTTATGTCCGTTTTTTCAGAGTTATTTATTCCCTGCACCTGGACTACTATAAGTTTATGAAAAGCACTTTATATTTTATTCAGCAGGTAATGCTTAACCTCGGATCAAGGTGAGCTGGCACCTAAAAATCAGTACTGCCAATATTGTGAATTCAGAGTGGAAACTAAATATATAGTTTTGATGCTGTTTGTTGTGATTTTGAGATAAACTGTTTTTGTGCTTAACAATAAGTTAATTTATTTAACTAGTTCTTTCATGTTTTATGGGCAAATGTTTTCAGGATATAAAAAAATGCATGTTTTGCTGTGTTTTCAATTTAACATTTGGACTTGAAATAAAACAGAAGATTGCATGAACGTTTCTTTATTTGTTTGCTTTATTCGTAATTTTTTTAGTTTAAAAAATGTAAAAAATAACTGATATAGATTTAACTTGGAAGTAAACGGAAATATAGTAGGTGTAATAACTGCAAATTAATTGATATTTCAAAACATTTTGAGTTAAATGAATTTAACTTTGTGACTGATATTACAAAACATCTTAAATTAAATTAAAAAGTTTGTTTACGTTTACGATATTTAAATGTTAAATTTTTTAAGGGAACCAATTTCCTCATTTTTTTGCTTTTTTAAGTAAATTCAACATATCCAGGGTTAAAGTGAGAGCCATGCATAAACCATTCATAGCTCTAGCTAAATGCACAGATCAGGCCTCTCTCATTCACTCAAATTTACACACTTGAAATTCAAAAAGCACACAAACACACAGACTGTTTTTGAGTTTTGTCTAAAGAGTCACATGTAAATTAGTTTTTAAGCAGAGCATTTGCTGAGATTTACAAAAGCAATACGCCACAAGGTTAAAGGCCTTGTCTGACATGTCAGAATGAATGGGTACACCATCAATCTTGCAGCTTATAGCTTTTAAAAAAAAACAACAAGACCATCCATCATAACAGTAACAATACAAATCTCCACCAAGCGATGAAGAGAAATAACCTAAATCAAAAATTGGCTCATTATAAAAACCCACATCCCATGAAATGTAGAAATCATCATTTTGATGCATCTACACAGACATGGACACACTGAACAATCCACCAATAAGCCAATAAAAGCTGAAAAAAAAAAGAAAATCAGTGTTAACATTATAAAACAATGTGGTTTTAAGGTGTTAACATGACCTTACATGTTGTTATATTATTAAGTATAATTGGTTTAAGACTGCATGTAAACACACTCAATGACTAACCTAAAGAAAATATAACCTTATGTCCTTTGTGACTTATGCTAGTCTGCTGACCTTCAAGACACTTCTTAATAAATAAAGAGATTTAAAGCACAAGGCTATTCTGATTCCGCTTTAAAAACATAATGCTGGCAAACTGAAGAAAGAATGCAAAATGAAGAAGTGGTTGAGAGCTTATTATTATCACTGTATCTTGCTAATATGGGTACGAGAGGGGCTGTGTTTTCCCCAACACAAACTGCCAGAGCAGATGGCGTGGAGCACAAAGCTGCTTACTGGCAGAGAGCCGAGGTGTAGCCACACATGGCTCAGAGCTGGACTCGGCCATGCTAAACTGCTGCAACTGTGGATACAAAACCATAACATCTGAATGGGCTTTATCTACTCATGTTGGTCCTCATGTTGTTTTTGGCATAAAGGTTCCCTAAAAATTATATAGAGTAAATGACATTATGTATTAACATAAACCACAAATGTAAAAAACAATCAGTTTCGCTGAGCTCTCTATTCAAGACATCAGGTGGTATCCATTTATCTGCAATAATTTTAATTAAATTTTATTTTGTTAAAAACAAAACTAAAAAAAAAAAATAGTGGTGCATGATATTATCAGACTGTTATTGAAATTGGAAGATAATGTCTTAAAATACAAATATCGGCATTAGCCCAATATGAAAAATTATGTCGATATGCCTAGCCGATAAAATGAGTAACTCACATGTGCTCATGAATAAGACCATGTCAGCAGTGTGGTCATTCTTTAAGCAACATTTGTCTGAACAGTGATTACATTCAAGTCAAGTGAAGTCACCTTTATTTATATAGTGCTTTAAGCAAAATACATTGCATCAAAGCAACTGAACAACATTCATTAGTAAAACAGTGTGTCAATAATGCAAAATGATAGTTAAAGGCAGTTCATCACTGAATTCAGTGATGTCATCTCTGTTCAGTTTAATAGTGTCTGTGCATTTATTTGCAATCAAATAAATGCACAGATTTGAGCATTTAAATAAATTCATAGTTTTGAGCATTTAATAAGAAAAAGCAAGTACAGAATTAGGCTAAAAAAAACTTGCTTTGTTTTGATAAAACAAAAATAAAAATTGTTTTGTGAAATCAGTGTCATGAAACGTATCGCATCGTCAGTTCAGTGAATCGTTACATTGTTTCATTTTATGTAAGTCAGCGGACTGACAAATAAATGGAGATATCTTAGTCAACTCACCTTTATTTATATATCGATTAACACAACAGTGTTTGTAATATAAACATTTCTTTACCATTTGAACACACGCTTGTTTTGAAATGGAGGAAGATGACCTTGAAACTAAAGCACTGTTAAGTCCACAATAAGTGCAATTGGTTATGCATTAGAGCATATACAACGATGGGGCCGAGCAGTAGGACCTATTAGGTGTTGAAGAAGTCATGAAACTGCTGGATTGGGGTAAAGATGCGGGTCGGAAACAATAGTCGTTTTTGTGGATACTCCTGTTTTGAGTGCATTTGCTCATGAAGGTGCGAAAGAAAGCTAAATTTGGTAGCCTACACACGTGCTGTCCGAGCCGAGCTGTGGCTTTGTGTGTTTGAGTAACGCATTTATATCTCTTTCAAAAAATGGTCTATCACATCGTAAAAGCTGGAAAGCTAATTGTATTCGCAGGTGAACAAAAAATATGATATATACAACTGGTGAACCAATCAATGTAATGCATGTCTTAATGGTCTGCTATAACAATAAAATGCAACATAAATTATATTGCAAGATGGTGGCGCCCTTCCTCCAAAAGCTATAACAAAACATCCTTTTTTTTTTAAATGCTTAATTTTTTTTTTATCAAAGTGGAAATCACTTCACTAAATAATGTTAATTATTTCTTTTTTAATTTTTGGTGGATTATCCAAAGAAACACTAAAATCATTATTTTCAGGAGAAAATGTAAATGCATCAGATAAAACCAGTACAGAGAGAATCCTGTGAGGTGCCCTACTGTGCTGATTTATTATAGCATTGTGAGTGCCTTTGCAAACCGAAATGGTGCAGTAAGTGTACATCGGCCCTACGCTCCCAGCAGCTGCTATAGATGACAAGAACAAGCAGTGACAAGCTGTAGCACACAGCAGGGATGCTGTGTTTGGTGCCAGAAAGAACCAAGCAGATTAGCTAAGACCCATACAGACATGAGAAAAAGAAAAGGGGGTTCTGGTCACACACACAGGATAAACAAGTCTGGGTAAATAACTTTAAAGCAAGTTGAGTAAGTGAATATTTCTTTGAAGTGTCTTTCTGAGAAAGAGTGCTGAATGTAAGGATCATAAATAATGATGGAGAAGATGTCCTCTGCAGCAGTGCATGAAGGGGGAAGATGTGCTGGCAGGCAGAAATATGAGGTGAGAAAGAAAATGCAAAGTGAAAAACAGAAAAAAAACAGAGAGAGAGACATGACACAGAAAGATGAGAGAGAAGTACAGAAAATGACACAGTGGTGAATGAGAGAATCGGTCAGACAGTGGAGTAGCTGGCAGGGGAAGAACGCTGGTGTTTTGTGACAGCTGGTATCTGTTACAGTGAGCAAGAGATGATGGCGTAGGTGTAGGGTTTCTCCTGTGGAAGATAACTCCTCAGATGGCATGTGTGCGTGGGTACCTTCAGGACACCTGACAGCTCAGGGTTGCATGTCAGTGAAACAAACATGGCTACACCGCACAGAGAAATGTTCAACATTGCACTTTTCAATATAAATAAATACATACATATGTTTAAATTGTAAAGTTATGAAAATGAGTGCATACCAGTAAAATCTATATCTAAATCTAAATCTATATATTTTCTTTAAATAAAGGTTGCCATGACCAGGGCTATTCCAGTGTTATGCACATGACATTTGCAGTCAAAACTTGCAATATAAATTCTCAAAAAATGTATTCATTACTAATACATTAAACTATCTCTATATATTTGTTTATATTTATAATATATAGCTACATATATGTATATATAAACCCCTGACAATAGAGTCCAGACATTAGAAAAGTTTCAGTTAGGGATGTCAACGATTAATCGATGATCGATTAATTGTCGATAAGAGATGCAATCGATTAAGGCTATCGATGGTCGGTTAACCGATTCAATGTTGGGCTGCATGCGGCTCATGTGCACTCAACACGTGCGAGCGGCTGTGAGTGACGGTGACGATATATAAAAGCATCATCAATCATTCACAATGTACAAATTAAGCTTTTAATGTGATTTAAACTTTAAAGTACATTAAAATAGAAACAACATAAAAGTTCTTCAACATTAAATGCAATAGAAATGTAGTTACTAATCATTTCATCAGATAACTGTTTTATATCGTGCGCTTTGCAGGGCTGCGGGACACAGTGACAGGACAGGTTATTCATTCCTACAACTTGTTAATTCATTCCTAAGAATTATTAATGTGGCAATTGTCCATGTTTCATTAATTTTGTTCCCTAAATAACCCATGATTTAAGTGAAATAAGGGAACAAATTAATAAATCGAACGAATTCTTAATTCATGAAATCTTTAATTTCCCTTCCCATGTTTACCACAGTAAGAGATGCGAAAACAGTTATTAAAAGCGAAAGATAATAAAATAAACCTGGGAAATTAGAGGGTTAGACTATGAAGATTTAGGAAAAGAAACAATGCCTAAATATACTGAATTTGTGGAAATTCGTGACCAACCGGCAAACCAGAACAAAGCCGCGTAAATGAAGACTATGGGGTCCAAAAGCATGGTCGCGATCTAACATTTTCCAGTTAACCTATTATTCCTCTAATAAACAAAGCTTTTATACCACACTTGTCATAATCAGATCTTATCATTTCTAAATAAATAATTGCTGGATTCAAAACAGCGATTAATAGGCGCTGTGACCGACACATTCCTGGAGCATTCAGTTTAAATAGACCGTAGTATACCGGTCCACTCTGCTGTTATGCCAAGGACGTTTTTGCTCATATGAAGAGGATCATCTTTTCCGTCTATATGCGAATGCGTGTTAAGTACAAGCCTAGTTTACATTATAAATAATAGTTTAACATTCAAATACATTGCGAATATGGAAACATTTCGATTTGTGCCGAACGAGACATGAGCAATAACCTCCAAATAAATCTAGCCAAAGCCACGCTCGCTCATCCTCGTCTGCACGCATGCACTGTCACGATCTAATGCGCTGTATGCCGGATTTTTAAAAATCTGACATTTTCTAGGACAGAATCCAGCAGGATCAAATTAATGTGAGCAACTGTGTTTTGGTGCAGCAGCGCCGATGTAGTTCACTTAATGTGCAGCGCAGTCACACGCGCTCCACATTTCGGATAATTTTATACAATAATGTCAGTTGAAAACATTGCAATTGTGCTTTAAAATACAACAACGAGCACCACAAAACCATTTAAAGAGGCGCGTTCAGCGTTCTCCGTGCGGGATTGGAAACTGTCAACAAAGTAAAATTACCTCAAAAGTATGGCGCGCTCTCTTCATTTTATCAAATGATCATAATCGCATCTATTCATTTTATAATCCTGCTACTAGCATTTTATTCAGACTAAAACCTCTTTAATTCAAGTGAGAAAGCGTTTTGTGTGTGTGTGTGGCTTTTGCACATCCTGTCATACCGCTGACTGCGTGCCTGCAATAGACGCATTTTGCAGTATTATGGTTAACGATTAATCGATTAATTGATCGTTAATTTAAACGACGATCGATCATGGAAATAATCGAAATTTGACATCCCTAGTTTCAGTCTATAAACGTGTTTCATATTTTAGATAAGGGAAAGACACATGCGTTATGGACGTGACAAAAGAAGACTCAAGTTTTTGGGAGACAACATATTTAGTATTTTCTGTGATTTACAATGCACAAAACAGAAGCAACAATATCTGTCTAATGGAGAAGGGTTGGCTATTCCCAAAACATAAAATATATTTTAAATTTCAATTTTCATTTTGAAAAATCAGTGTTACAGAAGTGACATCTCACCATTACGGACTTGACAATCTAAAAGCAGAATTTCCAGACTATGGAAACGTGTAAAAAATACTTCAAAAACTTTAAAATAGATGCTAGTGGGTATTTAATAGGGTTACCCCCACTAAAGATTTAACTAAAGCCTTTCATTTAAACCATTATTCAACTAATTACACATTTAACTATATTACATTAAAATAATAGGCAAATCCATTATGAGCACAAGCACACACATAAAGTTTGCCACAAAGTATAAGCAAAATTGTAATAAAAATATATAAAAAATTGTTTAAAAGTAGACATTTCAAGATTCTGTAGATATATTTATCATGTCTATAAGGCACCCATGCAGTTTGTTTTTTTGTTTTTGACATGGTTATGCTTGTGACGAATAATTTTGCTATTAAACCGATTGGACATATATAAGATGCTGCTGTATTGAACATGACTTATTTACTATGTTTTGTTCCCTGTCATTTTTTATTTATTTGATGTTTGATTTATTACACTCCAGGGTTTCCTTAGGTATTTATGCACATGTGCACTCTTCAAAAACGGCACTTATAGAGGACGCACAAAAATATATAGATTAAAATGCATTTATATTTAAATAGAATAGATCATACTATACTGCATGTTAGATTGCTTATTGTGCACAAAAGCATATTTATTTAAGCCAATACAGTATGTCTTACTAACACGAAACTATGCTTCTTACCACAGGTCCAGAGCTGTATTTCCAACCACATAAGTTTGTGACGTTGTTTGCGAATGTTTGTTTGAACTATAGTTTCCAGAAACACAGAATCGTCCAAACATGTTGGTAACGAAAGAACTTGCGACCACAGTTGAGTAACAATGCTTTTAGGAAACTCACCCCAGACTTGGTTAATGCGTGGGATCAGTATTAAAGTAATTCTTCAGCAGTCTACATCTAAGACAGATGCAGTTATAACTTATATCAAAGCTATTTGACGTATTAAAATGATCTAATGGACCAATGCCACTGCAATACGTTGATCATTAGTTGTAAAAAAGGGGGGTCTTCACAAATTTTTGAAACCCATTAAACTGTCAGTAATACAAGAAATACATGGATCCAATTTACTGTTACACACGTAAAAAGTAAATCCTCCTGAGGAACAGCACAAATAACATGCTTTTCCTAATCAACTTTAAAAAACAAGCATGTCCCATTTTGCAAAAGTCACATGATCTTACTGATTTGCATGTGAATTTAGACTTTTATTACGAATGCGCACCCCTGGAAAGGGGGTGGAATAGTAAAAATGACGGTTAGTTTTGGTACAAATCCGTTTACTTTTACACCCCTATATATATATACATACACTCACAACTTTATAACAGGTGTAATGTTCTGTTATCAATAACGATATACATCTTTAGCATTTACCATTAGCGTCCTTTTTACAATCTTTATAATATTTCCACATATATTACATTTGGGGAAATGACAGCAAGTTAAAAAATTTAAATAAAATTGATGGCCAGTTGACTGGTCTATCTCTTTATTTCAAATTCAAAACGCTGACTTGTTTACAGCACTGACAATATTTTGGAATTGTGAAATCTTTCAATGACAATCGTGCAACCCTTCAATATGAATGGGCATTGCACTGCTGCCCATGTTAAAGAGACTCGTTGCCACTTCAAGAACACAGGATGTCAAGAAAGAATAGCATTCATTATACATTAGGCAAAGGTTTTTGTGTGTACACAGGTGTGTTTACATGAATTAGTGCATGTACTGTGTCAATATGTGTAACTAAGGTCAATGCATAAAACAGATGGACAAATGGAATGACCTCACTTCAGTAACAAGCAATGTGGCAGGAAAATAAAGAATCTTAAAAGCTTGTTTAGGGCTTGATTAATGTTCACATTAGCCACTTAAAACAAACACCAAAAAAAATGCACCAAGCCGAGTCAACTCGTATTGTTTCAAAGTAAGAAGTAATTATAGGTAGTAAAACAGAGGACAAAAGATAGGGGGAAAATATGCTCAGCTGGACGTGGGAGTGTATAGTCTTGCATAAATTAATCTAAACTGTTCAATAAAATAAAAAAGTAAAATTAAAAGAATTTAATGTATTTTTAATGTATTTTAACTAAATGCTGTAAAAGTACCGTATTTTCCGGACTATAAGTTGAACTTTTTTTCAAAGTTTGGTTGGTCTTGCAACTTATAGTCATGTGCAACTTATTTAACAAAATTAATTTGACATAAACCAAGAGAAATGAACTAAGAGGCATGAACCAAGAGAAAACATTACCGTCTACAGCCACGAGAGGGCGCTCTATGCTGCTCATTGCTCCTGTAGCCTACACTAAGCAGCATAGAGCGCCCTCTCGCGGCAGTAGACGGTAATGTTTTCTCTTGGTTCTTGGTTCTAAAAAAATGCGACTTATAGTCCAGTGCGACTTATAGATTTTTTTTTTCCTCAGCATGACGTATTTTTGGAATGATGTGACTTGATACTCAGGTGCGACTTATAGTCCGAAAAATACGGTATTTCTGGTAGTTTCGATAATGTTACTGAGTGTTATCAAACAATTTGTTGTTTTCATTCCATTCTGATCATTCTTTAACAGAAACACCTGATCCAACAATAATGTTAAGAATTAGTTGACTAATTGCATTAAATGTGCTTTAGTGTCACAAAACCATTCATGCATGTGGCCTCAGAGTACAGAGTTTAAAATCAGAAGTTGAAAATTAAAAAATTAAAATGTTTAAATATATAAATTGTCCAATTCCTTGTGCTTTTTTTAATAAAGGGTACTGCGCAAAAACGGCACATCATTAACAAGGGAAGAGCTCTCTCCTGTACTATATGGCAGAATTGGCTGATATTTAACCATAACTCAACAAAGGGGTTGACTGATTGTGTTCACTGACAGGGCAGTAGAGATTTCATTAGAGTGCAATGTAAATCTAGATGACAAAGATGCTAACATCATTTCAACACTTGAATTTCAGCTGCTGTAGACTGAAAATCATCTCTTAAATCGCTTGCCATCAAGGAAAAAGTGGTCTTAGAATAAAAGCCCTCTCAAGTGACTAATTCAAAAAGGAAATATAACAAAAAGAAAAGGAAATCACATCTCAGAAGCTCATTTCATAAAGATTGCAGGCCAAAATGAAGACCGGATGATCAGTGGTGGAGGGATGCAGAGGGTGTAAAGGAGGCCTCAGAAAGAAATGTCACTGCTCTGGCTCTCCCCGGCACATTCAGGAAACCTTGGAGGAGTGCAGCTGCATGACAGAGCAACCAGTGTGCCGCAATCATAGATTGCTCTATGAACAATAGCACTTTTAAAAGTCCAAAGATTTTGAACTTGACAAGCAGGAAAACAGAACACTACATATCTCGAGTAGAGTTGTTCCGATTCCGATACTAGTATCGGAAATATCTCCGATACCACAACAAATTCTGGCATCGGCATCGGCGAGTACATGAACCCATATACCGATCCGATACCATTTTCTTAAAAAAGACCTAGTTATGACCGCAAGCTTTGCCTAACCGCTGCACGGTTCTTCTTCGCTGCTCAAAATGCATTGAAAACACAGGAAGTTGTGCTGTGTTGCCACAAGCAACCCCTGTTTAGAGCAGCGAAGAAGAAATGAAAACGCGTTAGCAGCCCTTATCTATATATGACTGGATCACTCATCACATTCTAAACTGCCAAAAGACAGTGAAGCCGCTTCTATATTATAGATCAGTGGTTAGCAGTATGTCTCTGTAGTACCGGTAGTTACAGACTCTCGAGTATATTCAGTACCGGCAACTGCGTTCAGTCGCTTCCGTGGAAGTCAAAACGCAGGGCTCCAGACAGTAGCCGAATATATACTAGTGTCTGTGAATATTAAACTGCAAAATACTATTTAAATATTACTCCCGCAAAATCTACATCTCTGTGGGTGACTGGCACAGATGCGCGAGAGCTCGCTGTTTTGTAGTCTCTGCTGTGTGTCATGAGGACACGAACGCATAAACCGTCACTTCATGAGAATTTACCGTTTCATTTGAGAATACTGTCATATCATAAACACAGACACTCAAAGATCTTCATGGCAGCCCATTAAAATAAATGTTTGGTTTACATGAGTAAATTGACAATATATAAAGCTACTGTTGTAGCCTACAGTAATAATAATACATCTCTATAATAATAATAATTATGCCTAGATGGTTGCTTGTTTTTTACTTGTTTTGTTGTAAAGAGATTATCTGATTAATAGATCTTTTTTTATATTCCTAGACTTATTTGTTGCAGTTTTTTTATACAGTTATATTGTAAAACTTAAATACCTTTTTTAGTTTGCGGTGTTAGATTTTTGGCTGCATTTGAAGTTCTTTTTTGCATATGAAAATAAATAATACTGTCAAATTCATGTTAGATAATAAAAATACTGTAATAAATACAGTAGTTCACCATGTATTTGTTCATGTTTTATTGAGGGATCTGTCTGAAGCACACCATAAAAAGAATTCTAGCAATTTACACAGGGCTAGTAGTATATACAGCTGTATATACAGATATACACCCAGGTATCGGATCAGTACTCGGTATCGGCCGATACCCTGAGCCCAGGTATCGGAATCGGTATCGGGAAGAGAAAAAGGGTATCGGAACATCTCTAATCTCGAGGTCTGTTTATTTGAATAAATAAATAAATGATAATTAATACAAATAATCCATGCATAAAAAAATGTGTTAAGCTAAATTATTCATTCAACAAAAAATGATATTTAACTTTTACATCTTTTTTTTTTTTTGTAAATAAAAATCACGTATCATGTATTGATTAAAATACATGATTAGCATTTAAAGTGCACCAAACAATCACAAGCAGTCGATTATGTAATCATGAGAGGCCTACAGGGAACAAAAGCCCTTAATACTCAGCCGTAACAAATCAAAAACACAATGTCAGCCTGGATACAAGCAGCTGAGTTAACCCACATGTGTGAGAAAGGCCTTTAGAGACAGGCACGCTGTAGCAGGTGAGTTATGTGCATCACATACCCCTGTCAGTCCAGCCCAAATAAAAGACTCTCAGTTCAGAATCCCCATCCATCTCAGGAATGTGATTTAAAAACGACCCTCCGTGCCCTTACAAAAGGAATTAATCACAAAGGGAGGTCAGACTCAGTACTGTAAATGTCATGTGTTTTACAACAGGCTTGTCCATGGCCCAGTGAGTGGATATAATAGGCTTCAGTAAAGTGGAGAAACTGGCGGCCTGTGAGGGGACAAACTGCGATATTTCTGCCCCCTGCATCTCTGACAAAACATTACAATCAATACTCACATACCACACACTTTCCTCCAGCAAAAAGAATTAAGTAAAAAAATACACGCTGGAGAACTCGAGGGGCTGTGGAGACTACTTTTGCTGACTGCTTTATTTATGCTGCTGGTACAAAGAGTCAGAGACTGAGTGGCTCAGTTTCAAGAGAGCTGTGCCACTGTCAACATACTGTAAACAAATACCTTCTAAGGCAGCCCTATAACCAACATAGGACGACGTAGCCACGTAAGCAGTACCCTGATCCCCAGCTCCGCCCAGGAAGGGCTCCTGTTTCTGAGTTGGGCCCAGGGTGGGCTCCTGTTCCCATATTCAGCCTGGGAGGGGTTCCTGATCCTGAGTCCAGCCCAGGAAGGGCTTCTGATCCTGAGTCCAGCCTCAAAGCTTGCTCCAGCGTCTGCTCCTCCAGAGCACCCTCAAGTGCCAGCTACTCCAGAGCGCCCATCACCGTGTGTGGGGGGGGTTCAGCTAAGGCCACAGAGTAGGGCTAGAGCTAGGATAGGGCTGTCACTTTTGTGAAAATTTTTAAGACATAAGTGTTCATTGAATCGATTGTAAAATCGATTTTCGATGTCTAAAAAAAGACATTTCCTTTTTCAACATCAAATAATTGATGAACGTAAAAAGAGCGCTGGAAACGCACAAGTCAGCAATATTTCTTATTTATTGGCATTAAGTTTCGTGCAGAATAGCAAACAGCTACAGGAGTGCAACATTCTCGAAAAAATATATATGCAGAGGGCACTGATGTCCCAGGGACACTCGGGTACAGCTGCGCAAGGTGGGGGTATTACCTGTCACTGTCAGCTTGCAATGGTCCTTTTCATAACTCAGAATCTCCTGTAACTAGATGCGCGAGTGAGGCGAATTCGCATCTACCACACCGTGAGACTTCCAGACGCGCCTAAACACGTCTTTACATTAACTTAACATTGAAATAATTCGCGCCAGACGCTCTATTCGCTTTTGGTGTGAACAACAGCATAAGAGGTCGCTTTCGGCGTCACTGGGTCTTATAGGTGCGTATTTTCTGTCTAGCTTTCGCAAGGCATACTGCACTTTGGGAATTCTTTATTTTCTTTTTCTGCTTGTTTGTGAATTTTGTTACATTTATATTTTTTTAATTGTTTATTTATTTAAAAATTAATAGTGTAGTTATAGTCGATTCCCTATTTTCATTTTCGAACCTTTTTTTGGTTGGTCCGATCGATTGTGCAATTGATTTTCTAACTAAAAGTGACAGCCCTAATCATGGCCTCCTGAGTTCCCTGATCTGCCATGGCTCCCTGAACTGTGTGGCTTCTTGATCCGCCCTGCAACGCCTTTAAAGATGTCCAAATAAAGTCCATAGCAATGCATATCATGCCTGACTGAAAAAAACAACCTGATTAAAGCATCAATGACAAATTATAACTAAAGCAGGACCGAAACTTAGGAGAGAATGATTCTGATTTTATTACTTTCAATGTAAATGGTGACTGATAACGGCTAATGTATTGACAGTCGCGTCAGTTGAGGCTTGCACAGCCTGTCCGACGCGCAGAGAAATCAAAACTATTAAGCGTAACAGCACACACAAAGAAACAAACATGAACGAACATGCTAAAGTAGAAAAAAAAAGATTAATATTCTACATAATATATGATATAGGTAAGCAACATCACACGACCAAGATAATTGAAAACGTGACACTGATTTTATACAACAGTACTTAATATTAACTGATCTACATTTAAGACACGTTTTTGACCATTTCTGCTCAATTTCGCTAATGAAAATAGTTCTAAGCAAATCCAAAGAAAAGTCTCACATCTCCAAGCAAAACACAACAGTGTTTCGTAAAAGAATGATTCAGCATTTTTCAATGAATCAATGTCAATTATTCAGTTAGCCATTAATAAAGACAGACAGTTGCTTCATTTATATGAATGAATCAGCTGTTTGAATGAATTGATGGAATTGAAGAAGGAATATAAGAGGTTAACCAAATCGATAAAATTAGACCCTAGTTCTATTTCCCTAATGTCGCAAAAAAGAAAAGGCCATTCCACTCTATCGCCCACCGTTTCACACATGTAGTATAAATAATGAGAGAGCCAAATGCAGGTCCATGCAGAAAACAAATGATACAGATGCCTCCAAAAACAAGACACTATGCAGTGCCAAGTTGTGGAAAAACAACTTTGCATTGCGTTCCTTCTGATCCTAAGGAGAGAGTAAATGTACTATTTTTAATGAAGATCCAGATGGCGTCAGTACGAACTCACTTAATTTTACCACAGATTTGTTTCAAAACAAAGCACAATTCAATGCAAGTTTTCAGAAAGACTGAAACTAAAAGACGATGCTGTGGCAATTATATTGGCAACTGGTCACTATTGCTTTATCTGTTATTACAGATAGTTTGATATGTACTGAGTATTCATGCGTTTTTAACTTAAATCACAGCAGCCATCTATGAAGGATGTAGGCTGTCAAACATACACAACTGTTAGCCAATCATAGCAGTGGGTGTTTACTTCAGAATCTACAATCTGCCACAGCTATTCAAACAGAGCAAACAAATAATAGGGTCAAAACAGGACAGAAACTAGCCTATAATGATGTTTTTATGTAAAAGTCTTGAAAACATTATAAGTGGACCTCAGAGAATAGAACAAACTAATAAAAAAGGCAGTTCTGACCTCATTAAATTCCGGTATGCTGACACACAAATTTAGACTCTCTTCGAACGGTGGACAAAAACATTAGTTGATGTCAGTCGCAGTCAAAAACCCTGCAGCTAAAGAAAAATAAAAGGAAAGTTACCTCAGAGGAAGGGGGGAAAAAATCTAATCGAACGTTACTTCAGAGAAGAGTGCAAACATTTGGGAAATGACGCTTAAGTGAATTTAATTAGCATATTTTCAGTAGAATAAAGCAGCTTATTTCACTTCTCCTCCCCTCAGTGTCTTATCGTCAGTCTGTTGAGCAAAGGCACTCACAGCACACACACGCAGCTCTATAACAACAAAAAAAAAAAAGGGACATCACTTGCATCGTGGGACAGGTGCTCCATACAAACACATGCATCAGCTCATCATACTGTCATAATGGCATGAAATCAAACAGAAGGGTATTCAAAATCTGCACCACTCCAACAGTTGTTAAAGGCAAAAGAAGACCACCTACTACAGTTTGTGTTAAATTACATGGCATCAGATCAAAAGTCAGTGGTACAAAGGATTTGATTTATTTCTTATCCTTCCGGACAAATGGAAAGTCTGTTCACTGAATACACAACAGTATAAGACCACCACAGATTTTACAGTTCCCACCCTAATCAAGATCATTGTTCTGAGACAGCATTGTTGGAATGCTAGAAATACAGTTCAAGAAGTCTCTTATGCTCAAGGCTGTACTGTAATACTGTAAAACTTCAATATTGTAAAATACAATTGCAATTTCAAATAACCGTTTTCTATTTTAATATAATTTAAAGTGTAATTTATTCCTGAATTGTCAGCAGCCATTACTTCATTTTTCAGTGTCACATGATCCTTCAAAAATCATTGTAACATGCTGATTTGTCACTCGAATAACATTTATTATTATAACAGTAGAAAAGAGTTGTGTTGTTTAATATTTTTGTGGAAACATAATACATTTTTGATGATTAGACAGGGGTTTTTTTAGTACTTATCTGTCACAAAACAATGAGTAGGTGAAAGACTGTAAAATGAAAAAAATACTGCTAAGGCATCCAAAAATACTCACAAACTATATAATTCATGCTCCTGTGTCAGTGAGCATAACTAGTTTGAGAATCTGTATCAAGTTCACATCATTACCTTCATTTCATCTTAACACTCTAACTGACCTCAAGCCATTAGAACAGCCCCACATCTCCATCTCACACAGCTACTGAACCTCACCACACACAGCTCTTTCTGCCTAATATGTTCTTCAACTTATCAGTATGACTGAGACGTTGAGTGGACCTTTCTGATCTTAGAAGAAAATGCTTTTGCAGTCAGTTTTTTATCTTAGTCAATGTGTCTTGCACAAAACAGGCTTAGCTGAGTATATAACTGCTGTCTCTAGTCTCTTATTCTTGTAACAGACTCATTTTTCTACTTAACCATGAAGACTTTTACATCGCACCATATAAATCTAAAGTGTCTATAAAATCAATTGTAAGCTTAATGCTTTTATAGGTAGCAACAGCAATCTCATTTAACAAATTAATAATAAAAAACACTGCTGCCAATTAATGTACAGTAATTCATTAGCCTTATCTATGACTGGTTATGGTTGACCGAGTGTAGCAATCTGACACTATGATAATAGTGGTTCATCTATTCAGAATTATTCATAAGCTCTACCCTGTAAAACCTGACATACTAAATAATAGTCAGACATTTTTTGAAATAGAACAGTTTATTTATGTATTGATTTTGAGTATCATATTCTCACTCAATATTTCCCAATAATATTTATCACTAAGCAGATATTAAAATGCCTAGTCGGAAGGAAAACATATAATGAAATGTCATACAATAATGACTGAAAGATATACACATAAGCATGATAATCCGATGTATGGATTATAAAGAAATAATACAAAAACTAGTGATTGTCTACCAGAAAGTGATTATCTTACTAGTTATAAATTATAGATTTTAGATACATTTTTATAATTACACTAAAAGGCCTTTTACCTGCTCAAAGAAAGTATAAATCAGATGACAGAAGACTGAGGTTTTGGGCAGTTTTGATCATGTTGATAATTTAGAAGCCTTAGAAATGTACATTTCAAATACGATACAATAGGATTTAGGGTTAAAGTGGGGGTGAAATGCTATTTCATGCATACTGAGTTTTTTACACTGTTAAAGAGTTGGATTCCCATGCTAAACATGGACAAAGTTTAAAAAATTAAATTGTATGTTTGAAGGAGTATTTTTGATCCAAAAATACTCCTTCCGGTTTGTCACAAGTTTCGGAAAGTTTTTTTCGAGTATGGCTCTGTGTGACGTTAGATGGAGCGGAATTTCCTTATATGGGTCCTGAGGGCACTTCTGCCGGAAGAGCGCGCGCTCCGGTATAGCAGAGCACAGCAGAGACATTCACTGATCAGAGCGAGAGCGTCGCGAAATGTCACAACAGGAGTGTTTTTGGTTGCCAGGGCAAGACAACCCTGCACAGATTACCAAAAGAGAAACAGCATTAAGGGACCAGTGGATGGAGTGTATTTTTACAGAGCATCAACGGAGTTATGCAAGTGTTTGTGTTTGTTCCCCTGCATTTCGAACGCCGGGTTTGCACATCGTTTATTTCTTAAGGATAATGCAGTCTCAACGAAAAAGGGTCACGATCGTGTGTTGGAACCGCATGGGGTGAGTAAAACTGCTTCAAATATCTCTGTGTTGTTAACTTAGCTATCAGTGTGTAAGCACATCAAGTAAACAACATGCGATGTTGTCATCAAACTGCACTTTCCACATGTAACGTAACAGCTTAAAAAAAATAAAAGACGACAAAGTGGAACTTAGTCATTTTCCAAAACCGCTAAGCAAATATATACAGTTTCAGTACATACCACATAGAGACATTGTTGCTGATGCTGCTCTTGTTAAATTTCAGCCTCTGGATCTGATTCTGGATCATAAATATACGCTGAATCTGACTGTTAGCCATGGTTTGTTTTGGTTGGTTTTGTCCTCACGGTGTCACAGCTTCCAGACGCGCTCAACGCAAAAGCCTATTCGCGCTCGTGATTCTTTAGCTCCACCCACACATCACGCCTCCAGCCACTCGTGTTTTTCCAGGAAAAATTGGTACAGACTATCTTTCTCTTATGAATATAATAAAACTAAAGACTTTCTGGAGTTATGAAGGATGCAGTACTACTCTATAGGTACTCAAGATTAACAGGATATTGAGTGAAAACGAGCATTTCACCCCCCCCTTTAATATGATCTCAAATTTCACACAGAAGACGACAAATAATGCAGTTCATGTAAATCTCTATGCTAGTTTTAAGTGGGCATCATGTGTTTGCAGGGACTTTGTCAAACATCCTGACAGGCTAAGCCATCCGTTTGACACTTAATGACAAGACTTTAATAACCCACAGTCTGATTTAAAAATCAAATAATGCAATGTCATGCAGTCTCAAAGAGACAATTCTCAATATATGAGTTGAATTTTCTGGAGAAAAAGCTAAAAAAGTAAATATTAAAGATGTCCATAAGGATCTATTCTCAACATATGGCCTGACTGTGAGCGATTCTTCAAAGGTAATGTGCCTCTTTGCTCATCTCTTTGTTCTGCTCTGTTCTGCCAATCTCCTTTTATTGGCGGTTTAAGAAAAACTATTTGTTGGCAACATCACAGGAAGAGGCAATTGTTCAAGGCTTCAAGCACGTGCTCTACCAGGCTAACGCACAATAATAAACCGTCAAACCACAGAGGTACAGAGCAATAACCAAACACCTGTTTAGCTCACAGTAGGGGAAAGACCTGTCCTATATGACTGTGCAGCTTCCAGATGGAGGGGAAGACCTGATCTAAGGTCAGATGAAGCTTTGTAAACTAGACAGCACTGCCTCAAGACATCCAACACCAAAAGCATCTAATCCAAAAGCAGAAAATCTATGAACTTGTGAGGGTTGCATCAAGGTGAGCAAAGCCAAACTGATGTGAGATCAGAGTGACGAGTCGCTAAACTAGAGAAAGCAGAGGCGTAAGTCATGGTGGTTGAGCTCTAGAGTAGATGTGCATTAAAATAAGCAAGGGACAGACTAAGTGTGAGGGAGCAGGAGACAGGGAGACAGGCAGAGAGCAGGGGACAACAGACAGACAGGCGAATGGACGCTCCAGGCGCTCCCCTGGGGTCTGTGGCAGAGAAGACAACAACCTTAGCTTCCATTAGAGCTGCGTCACTCTGCACCTTTCCTCCCAGAGAGCACTAATGATTTCCTGTCAGCGCTGGCCAATGCACACACACACAAACACACACACATACACATACACGACTGCTCGTACTGCAGAAAGCACTTACCACAGCAAATAACTGAAGATGATACATACAGTATAAGAGAGTGAACATTTTCAAACTTAATTTCCAGGGACAACAAAAAGCAGAAAGGCACTAGAAGAGATGTTCAGTTTGCATTGAATTAATCTGAATCTTTTTTTGTCCTGCACATGAGCCCAGTGCACATCTATGGAGCCAAAAGAGTCTCAATAAAGATAAATGCACACACATATACACACAAGGATTCATACATGCACACACATAATTCATAAATACACACACAGGATACACAAATGCGCACAAAACTCACAAATGCACACACACAATTTTAAAAGCACAGAAGATTCACAAATGCATACAAAATTCACAAATGCACACAAAATTCAGAAATAAACACACAATTCAGAAATGCAAACAATATTTACAAATGCACTCATAATTCACAAATGCACAGGACAAGATTCAGAAATGTATTTCTGATGCGAACACACATATATCTTGATTTACAAACTGCTTGCGGTCTGTGAACTTCACTGCATTTGTGTGTGAATTTTGAGACTCCTCTGACTTGGCTAGACACACAAATGCCTTTTTTTAAACAGGGAATGATCAGCAACCAATCAGATATCTCCCTTGTTTTAGCCAATCACAAGAACGCACTCCACAGTGGGGGATTGTTTACTTATAAGCCAATCACATGAATGCATTCACGCAGCAAGATATGCCTGTGGTGCAGCATATTATAGCCTACTTATTTATGAAATTGTATGAAAATACAGATGTTTAGATTACAATTCAGGTTTATGTTTTATTTTTTACAAAATATAAATAAAAAAATGTCTCAATACATATAGCCCAGTGACTGCAGAAAAAAAGTTAACCATGGATTCATAAATTTGCAATAGGCAATTATTTCATTTTATTGAAATATTTTAATGAAAGTAAAAAAAAAAAAATACACATTTTTGAATATTTAAATATATATAAATGTTCTTTTGGATGCAATATAGAAGTCACTTTAATTATAATATTCGGTCCCTACATGAAGAGAGAGTCAGTGGTCCGCTGTGAGAGGAAAGTGACTCTCCGGCTGCGAAAAGTGGGTTTCCAGCTGCATGAGGAGGATCGTGAGTCATTTGCTCAACTTCGCTGCGTGAGGAAAGTGAATCGTTCGCTGAGGAAAGTGAGTTGCTCGCTGCGTGACTCGTGAGGAAAGTGAATCGTTCGCTGAGGAAAGTGAGTCGTTCGATTCGTGACTTGTGAGGAAAGTGAATCGTTCGCTGAGGAAAGTGATTTGTTCGCTGCGTGACTCGTGAGGAAAGTGAATCGTTCGCTGAGGAAAGTGAGTCGTTCGCTGCGTGACTCGTGAGGAAAGTGAATCGTTCGATGAGGAAAGTGAGTCGTTCGCTGCGAGAGGAAAGTGACTCTCCGGCTGCGGAAAGAGAGTCTCCTGCTGCACAAAGTGGGTGTCCGGCTGCGCAAAGTGGGTCGCCGGCAGCGTGAGGTAAGTGAGTCGTTCGCTGAGGAAAGGGAGTCGTTCGCTGCGTGAGTCAAGTGAATCGTTCGCTGAGGAAAGTGAGTCATTTGCTGATTGGCTTATAAGTAAACAATCCCCCACGTGGGGTGCATTCTTGTGATTGGCTAAAACAAGGGAGATATCTGATTGGTTGCAGATCATTCCCTGTTTAAAAAAAGCATTTGTGTGTTGAGTCAAGTCAGAGGAGTCTCAAAATTCACACACAAATGCAGTGAAGTTCACAGACCGCAAGCAGTTTGTAAATCAAGATGTATGTGTGTGTGCATCAGAAATACATTTCTGAATCTTGTCCTGTGCATTTGTGAATCTTGAGTGGATATGTAAATGTTGTGTGTATTTCTGAATTTTGTGTGCATTTCTGAATTTTGTATGCATTTCTGAATCTTATTGTGCTTTTTAAATTTTTTGTGTGCATTTGTGAATTTTGTGCACATTTGTGTATCCTGTGTGTGTATTTATGAATTATGTGTGTGCATGTATGAATCCTATGTGTGCATATGTGAATGCAGTGTGTGCATTTATCTTTATTGAGACTCTTTTGGCTCCATACACATCTACTTTGTATTTTGTATATTCAAAAACAATTATCAGTGAGGTCATCCTGCTCTATAAACAAACTCAAAACCAACATGTGTGTAAGGCTATGTGATGATACTGTCTCTCCCACTGTCCTCTAGTGGCCAGCTGGTGTCAGCAGCTCTTTATTGAGAGCAGCTGCTACATCAGGTACCTGTGCCAGCTGGGCGAACCTCCCTGTTGTCCACAGCTGCCACAGCTAATCAGAAAGCACTGCTGCCAGGACAAAACTAGATGGAGCAGGCGTGGAGAAATCTGTTGCCGGTGCAGCAAGGAGCCCCAGGCAGCCCAATGCAATGCCTGCTGTGCTCCTCTCGGCAGTGGGCAGAGCACACAAGATCAGTAGAACCTCCAGCTGGCAACAACAACCCCAGTGCTGGGTTATAGATTACTGACACCCAAGTATGGACTGGTTCAACAATACACATCAGTAAAGCTAATGGAGAAAAGCAGCAGATTAGGTTTAAAAGTCCTCCAAAAATATATAAATATTTTGAATGAATATAATCGAAATGAGAAAGAATTCAATTATCGTCCTCTATTTAGTCTTTTACACAAAGGAAGTCTCATGGCAAGCACTGTGGGGGATGTGCACTAAGTCTGTCCAGGTTTTTGTGCCAGCGTAACAAATTTCAAGGGAACAGGAAGCGGGAGAAAGAGAGACAGCCCACTCCACTGGCAATCAGAGACAGGTAATCTGTCTCAACCCTCCTCACTGTAATCAGACTCAAACTTTCACTTCTCGATCTCCTGCTGCAGTCAGCATGGATTAAACATTAAGACATCACAAAGCTTCAGAGCAAGCAGAATGCTCACTCTCTTCAGGGTTTAAAAAACTTGAGAACATTATATATCACTATAATAAAAAAATAAAAAGTATATTATATATATATATATATATATATATATATATACACTTTGCAACGGGGATGTCACAATATACCAGTATTGACAATAACCATGGTACTAAAAAGTGAAATGCTGAAGTTGTTTTAGTACCACACATTTGATAATATCACACAGCACCTGTAATTATGCAGTGTGTGTAGCTACTATTGCCACACAAAAGGTGAAAGTAAGACACTCTACTCACACCTGAAAAATGTAAGCTAACAAAAATATGCTTTTGTATAGTTATGGTTAAAAACTCCTTCCACTTCCCAACACTCAACTGTGATTCATTGGCCACAAAGATAAGATGAAGAAAAAAAGAAAAATAATAATAATAAATAAATAAAATGTTTTTTTTTTCCCTCAGAATTTCTATTGGTATCAGGATGAATTGACAAATAATTGTGTGTTACAGTAAAATAAATAAGAACTCAAACCAGCATCTACTAACTTGAAGGCAAAGCAGTAACACTTTACAGCTTCATTATACCTACTATTATAGGTCACGTCTGGGTAAGAACCAAAGGCTCAAAGTGCTTATCAGCTCACCAGGAGGCTGATTGACCACTCCATGACATCTAATTTCACTTCAACTAACTCTTGCACTGTAACTAAGAGAGAAAATGAGAACTTACTACTGTTAACCCTGTACTGTGACAATAAGCAAGACTTAAATTACAATACAATACTTCATCAGTTGTCCAGCCTCACAGCTGCCCCTGCTTTACATGAAGACATGAGGACAGGCAACTCTGTGTGTCTGTATTGTTGCAGTATACAGGTGCTGGTCATATAATTAGAATATCATCAAAAGGTTGATTTATTATTTAAAAAGTGAAACTTGTATATTATATTCATTCATTACACACAGACTGATATATTTCAAATGTTTATTTCTTTAATTTTGATGTTAATAACTGACAACTATGGAAAATCAAGAATTCAGTATCTCAGAAAATTAGAATATTGTGAAAAGGTTCAATATTGAAGACACCTGGTGCCACTCTCTAATCAGCTAATTAACTCAAAACACCTGCAAAGGCCTTTAAATGGTCTCTCAGTCTAGTTCTGTAGGCTACAGAATCATGGGGAAGACTGCTGAGTTGACAGCTGTCCAAAAGACGACCACTGACACCTTGCACAAGGAGGGCAAGACACAAAAGGTCATTGCAAAAAAGGCTGGGTGTTCACAGAGCCCTGTGTCCAAGCACATAAAATAGAGGGGCGAAGGGAAGGAAAAGATGTGGTAGAAAAAAAGTGTACAAGCAATAGGGATAACTGCACCCTGGAGAGGATTGTGAAACAAAACCCATTCAAAAATGTGGGGGAGATTCACAAAGAGTGGACTGCAGCTGGAGTCAGTGCTTCAAGAACCACTTTGCACAGATGTATGCAAGACATGGGTTTCAGCTGTCGCATTTCTTGTGTCAAGCCACTCTTGAACAACAGACAGCGTCAAAAGCGTCTCACTTCAAAAAGGACTGGACTGCTGCTGAGTGGTCCAAAGTTATGTGCTCTGATTAAAGTAATGCTTTGTCATCTGCTGGTGTTGGTCCAGCTTTATACCAGGAAGTTTTAGAGCACTTCATGCTTCCTGCTGCCGACCAACTTTATGGAGATGCAGATTTCTTCTTCCAACAGGAATTAGCACCAGCACACAGTACCAAAGCTTCCAGTACCAGATTTAAGGACCATGGTATCCCTGTTCTTAATTTGCCAGCAAACTCGCCTGACCTTAACCCCATAGAAAATCTATCAGAGCACTATCAGAGCAACCTGGGCTTTCATAACCTAAGCAGTGCCACAGACTGATCGACTCCATCCAACGCCGCATTGCTGCAGTAATTCAGACAAAAGGAGCCCCAAGTTTCCAAGTTTCGAGTGCTGTACATGCTCATACTTTTCATTTTCATACTTTCTTACTTGGCCAAGATTTCTAAAAATCCTTCCTTTGTATTGGACTTAAGTTATATTCTAATTTTCTGAGATACTGAATTTGTGATTTTCCTTAGTTGTCAGTTATAATCATCAAAATTAAAAGAAATAAACATTTGAAATATATTTTACATTTGAAATATAAGTTTCACTTTTTGAATGGAATTAGTGAAATAAATAAACTTTTTGATGATATTCTAATTATATGACCAGCACCTGTAAATGTAGAAGAACAGAAGCATAAAATTCACACAGAATCCAAAATTTAGCAATAATAAAGAATAAGTATATGTGTTAAAATAAATATCATGTAAGCATGTGCATGTGTGACCTGAATAGTTATGGCACAAACAAGCAGTCTTTATTACCCCATAAAGCCTCTCCCAAAGAATATTTAGGAAACATGAGGGCTCCATTTTAAGCATTACCATCCGTCTGCTCACCGCCCTGCTGACAGTCTAATCACATTTCCAGCCCTCTACCACCTTACCACTCTTCACTGCAAACCTGTTTTCTTTCTTCATTGGAAGAAGGCCAGAAGAACAGTATTTCATCCTGTGTGGAGACCTGTGCTTCAACAGGCTCAGTTATCAGCACGAGACGGATGTTTGACTCTGCACTTTTACCGCATGTTCATCTTTTTTACTGCTATCTTGTATTAATCTGTAACCTTACAAATACCATTAGTTCTGTCCTCCTTTAATACACATGCATATTTGTCTGTGTGTGAGTGCGAGTGAATGACACAGATCAAATCAATGATGCAGTATGTGTGACGGCTTTAAGAGAGTCGTGACACCCTCCGGTCATTCTCGACTCCCAGAAGACTTTTGCACAATTTTCCTCAATGAGTATTCAAAATAGAGATAGATTACAAACCACTGGATTTATAACAAGACACTTTCTTTTCAATTAATGTATTCGTCACATTCTATATTCTTGTATGTTTAGAGGGTTACAGATACCAATTTACAGTATATTATAGACTATAAATAGTAGAAATGAGTTTCTATTATAGCAACCCTCTACATTGCGACAAAAATTTTACTCTGGGCACCTAAATGATGTCTATCGTTAGCCATTGGCTAATAAATTCTTAGATTTTAATCGCCAATGGGTGTGTTCGAGGCTATTATATGTTTAGCACATATATATTTTCACTCATTGAACACTCACTGAACGCTTCAGAGTTCTCTATAGCTCTCCGATATGTACTTTTTCAATTCATGTCAATGGATGCACAGCACACCTGTATTTGACGCTCTGTAAACTCTGTATGAAGGCGCACAACTTGCCATTGCTTTGCTGATAGTGCTGTTTCTCACACATGCAAAGAGAGAGAGAGAGGGTTTACCACGCTAAATCTACGTGCTACATGTAACCTATATTCTTTGTTGTGTTTTCTTGTCAAAATAATTACATTCATTTAGAATTATTCAGCTTTTTAGAGCAAACAGAATACATGTCAGTTTCTCCTGTAGGGGGCGGAACTAATGCACAAATGTAAATTTCATTGGCTGGCGCTCATCTATTTACATCCCTGTTTTGATTTCAGCAAATCCGTTTGACCAAACACAGACAACATGATAAATATTCAGGAACCCAGCGGCCCCTTCAATCCGTAATGCATTGTATATTGTTAGTATTGTTAGTATACAGTGTTGGGCAGTAGCGTCGCTACAAGCAGCGAAGCTACTAGTTTAACTACATTTCTCAGTAGTTTGGTCGTAGCTTCTCTGCTTTCTGAATCAAATAGCTTTTCAGTAGCGAAGCTCTTTTTTTTACCAAGTAGTGCGGTAGCTTCCACACAAGCTACATTTTCCCAAGCATTTCTGAAGCTCAAACTCAAATACAACTGCTAAGATTGCTGATCCTTGCTCAGTATTGACGCGACGGCGCCACTTCATCTTGTTCGTGTTTACGGTGGATAGCAACCAACCATCTTTATGATGCATTACCGCCACCTTCTGCTCCGGATGGTACCACTCCTTGGCCAGTCACGCAAAAAATTATTTGATGAAATGATGGCATAGGATGAGGTCGGAGAACAGTTAATCCTGAGGAGTGAGTCGCCGTGGCCGTACCTCGACAAGTACATGACACTGACCGAGATAACAGAGAGAAAATATTTTTTCAGATGCTGCTTGTAAAAATTAACAGGGTCCAGCCTGGCCATATCCTACGTGTAATAATCTCGTACACATTCGTTTTTTTGTTTGTTTGTTTTTTTGGTACTGTTTGGAGGTCTTGCATTTTGTTCTACAAAGGCCTACAGTATATTAAGCATGCCCATACAACAGGTGCATACACTTACTTGTGCGCACATTGTTAATTACATGTATTTTGATAATTTTTGTTGCCAAATTGATATGGAACACCAAAAACAATTAAACTAAACAATTACACCTGCCTATCTGTTTAACTGACAGTTTTGAGCACTGAGATAGCATTGACTTGTAATAATACATGTTCAACATAAAAAAATAATTTTAAAAGTAGCTTAGATGTAGCAAGCTACTGTTGATGTAGCTTAGCTTGCTACATTTCCCAGGGGGGTAGCTTCAGTGTAGTGAAGCTTTATTTACTGTAGAGTAACTGGTAGCTTAGCTCACTACATTTTCCAAGTAGCTTGCCCAACACTGTTAGTATGGTAGTAGAATTAGTAGTAGTATCATCTTTTAATAATAACTAATATTTTATTTTTTTACAGAAACCCTGAAGGACTAACAATATCTTGAGCATCACCATCAGTTAAAATGAAAAATATGCATTTTTACATGGCTACCAAGTTTTAGTTATAATCATTAGTTCTATCATTAAATTGTGCTTAGTTATCATAATACCATTATATAATGCTTGATTGACTAAGAAGCTAAGATTTAAGAAGCTGTGCCAATTTAAAAAGATAAGCTAATTGGAATCATGTGTGTGTGTTTGTCTGTGTGTGTGTGTGTGTGTGTGTGTGTGTAAAATAGTATATCAGTCTGGCGAGTAAACTAAAAAATGTATGGGGCAATGGCGATTGGATTGCCAAGGTGTGTGTAGAGGGTTGCAAAGTAACACTTATATTCAAAGAACTCTTGCATACCTACAAAAGCTACATTATTTATGTATTATTAATACAGTCAAGTGAGAAAAATTAATACTAAGGGTGCTCCGATTTATTGGCTACCGATCGGTATCGGCCAGTAATGGCTTGGGGAAGTTTGATCTCATAAACCAATCTTCAGCAGCCATTTCTTCAGTCCCACAATCATTCAGAAATTATTCTAATATGCTTACACAAGAAAAAAACAGTGCCATATCAAACACTCTTTAAGAAGAAAGAAATACAAACAAATAATGACAAAGTGACATGGCTTAGGTTGGACAGCCATGCATGAACTCCCCACTGCCAACATCGATCGACTGTGTGTGACCTATTAATTTAGCTTTGCCTTAATTTTCCCAAGCAAGATGGCCCGAGGCACTTCAGCACTGTACACCAGCTGCCCTATTGCTAACATCTCCAAACATTAGAAACTGAAATGAAACGGGAGGAGAACAAGAGAACCAGAGATAAGAGCAGGACCTCACCTGAAATCTCACAATAAAGCCAATGTGGCATGCTTCCATCTGCCTAGCAGAGATGTTTCATATCAGTTTCACTGCTGCACCGTGTACTGCACAATCAACATTAGTCATTTCTCGAGAAATGACTAATGTTGATTGTTGCTTATGGCAAATACAGAAACAAGGCAAATGGCTATTTTTTTTCTGTGCGTGTGTGCTTTTAAAATGCATTTTAAAATGTTTATTAAAAACCGCATTTTATTAGTACAAGTTTATTAATAACTTTTAAATCTTATACAGGTTTAAAAGAACACGAGGGTGACTAAATTATGACAAAATGTTCCTTTTTGGGTGAAAAAATGAACCTCTCTGAACCCTTGTTCTCACAAAAAGCCCCCTCAAACTTTAGACACTGTTCATTATTGTGCCGTACAGGGCCTGAGAGGGTTAGTGAACACACAAATCCTCCATGAGGGTCTCCTGAATTCCAGTCAGCCACTGAGACATGAAAAGTAGGCTGGCACATATTCTATAATTATTCAATTAAGCAAAAAGAATGAATCCCTATGAACTCACTGTTTTTCAAATGGCTGTCGCCACACATCGAATCAAGCAGCGCTGGCGGCAGAAGTGCCTTGTTATTTCCTGTGGTTCTGCTCTGTGCATGGCTGGGCATCAATGACCTGAGCAAACAGCATTAGTGTAGCAGAGAATACTGCACTCAGACGCAGGAAACATCCCTTCAAGACACTCTGCTTATTAACTTAACAATCAACACAAGAGCAGTTCAGCTGCCTGCTAAAATGCAAATGAAAATAAAGACTTAATAAAATCCCTGTGTTTTTGCATTGCCAACATTATAATTACATGTTTATGTGAAGCAAATAGCATGCAATGTCATAATGAATGAAGCAAAATGTTCTTTAGAAAAGCGGTACTTGAGCATACAAAATAAAAAATAATGCTAAGGTGTTGTGGGCAGTTGCCAGGGCATTTTCTGTGTGGTTTCTTACTAACAAAAGTGTTTACTATAATAGAATACATTTTTAAGATTATTTTTGTTTATACATTGGAAGTCAAATGAGGTCTAAAATAAAGGCTGTGACACAGCAAACCAACGCTGAGTGTCTGCAAATATCAGGCTCTCTTCAGGTTTAGCGGCATGTTCCATGTCGCCAACACTATTTTGACCCTGTAGGGGGCGCTGTGAGCATGTTCAATTAGAGTTGGGCAGCTGGTGAGACTCATCACTCTGATTGGTTGTCCAGCTTAGGGAACCAGCATGAGAAGAAAAATGAAAGTGATAAAAGTAAGCAACTGTCAAATTGTCAAGAGTGCACACAGAGGTTAATTTTACATTTCTATCTTACCTGAGCATTCCAAAATGCGCATATTTCGTTGTTTTTTGTTGTTTTTTTTTTCAGGAAATTTCGATTTAGTCTTAGTCATATTATTTTGATTAAAATAACATTTAACTTGGTTCATAAAAAAGATCTGTGAAGTTGCAAAGACTAAAGTCTCAAATCTAAAGAGATATTCATTATAAAAGTTAAAACTGCCATGTCCTCCTAAAATGGCTCATTCAAGAACGCCTCCACATCTCTACGTCACTTTGTGGAAATATTTGCATAATGTTGCCCAAATGCGCAAAGAAAAAAGGCGTGGTTTCAGTAACCGCAGTTAGTGTTACTGACTTGTCAAATGTCTTAACCATCCATGGCTTATGGACTGCAAACACATACGAGCTTCATCACTGTGTGTCACGCCACTCTGTTACACTTTCGAGCTTGAACTGATGGTAAAAATAAGGACATTATTAACTGTCTTTACAGTTATTTTTTAAAGATGAAGCTCACGATTATGGAAAGGGGTGTTACCTTTCCGACAAATACTTGTGGTTATCGGCCAATCAAAATGCACTGGGTCAGTTGGCCAATCAGAGATGACTGCACATGTCGGAAGGAGGAACTTTGTAGAAAATGACCCATCTGAGAGGCGTGGGGCATAGAGGACCTACAATAATATACAGTATTTGAAAAATAATGTGTTTTTCGAACATTAAAGCATTTCAGCATATTCTGTTACACCAAATACATATATTATATACATATATATATATATATATATATATATATATATATATATATATATATATATATATATACATATAATATATGTATATATACATATATATATATACATATATATATATATACACATGTATACATGTATACATTAAATACATATATACATATACACATATACATATACATACATAAATAATGATCTTTAAAAAGCATCATATGACCCCTTTAAGCATTTATAAAAATAATTCATTATATAGGTATGATGTTAAGGTTTTATCATGCAACATAGACACTTAGATTTAAGATTCAATGAAATACCAATAGTTATATAATAAGCATTCTTTATAACAACTTACCACATTCTTCATTCTTTCAAGCATATATATTTATATATATAAATAAACTTAGATTACTAAAGTCATTCAGTCAAGAGCAGTGAGAGACTCTATCTTTTTCTTTTTTTGCTTGATTAACATTAACGACACTTACAACAGCAACTAATGCACGGGTGCATTATACTGACACACATTCAATATTCCCCCAACTGTTTACATTCACTTAAGATCACTTATTAAAGTACATGGTTAGAATGGCACTTTTACAATGCTAAACGCTTGAATGGAACAGCTCTGATTACAGTGCTGATCTTGCTAACAGAGAAACATAGTTTGCCTCAGTGCTGCTTTACGTCTACATTTCTGAGCTGGTCAAGTCCCATTTTTTTGTTTTTTACAGAGAGGCAGAAAGACACAGAGGACAAGTGTTGTGCTGCCTCACTGTAAGTATGACATCTCATTCAACAGCATGTGAATCTAATAAATGAACAATGCAACAAACGGCCACTGAAGTAAGTAGCTTTCATTTCAAATTCTACTTCCAACAATACTAGACTCTAGACAATACCACTTTATTTTTCTCTCAAAGGCACAATATAATCTAGAAAAGACTACGAAGAGCCACAGGGAGTGGAGAGAAAGAGAAAGAGAAATAGAAAGAGAAAGAGAGAAAAAAGAAAACGGCTGTTTTCATGCTCAGATACAGAATGCTAAACTGCATCCTCCTGGAAGCAATGGCTTTAGGGATTTCTTTGAAATCCTGTCCTTTAGATATTGCCCATCTGAGAGGAGCTCAGTAACAATGGACATGATAAATACAACAAAACTGTATCAAAACTGTACACTTGTATCATCTGTTTCAAACAGATGAAAATATAAATAGTAGATAAAAAAATTTTTTTAGAACAGTTGACAAAGCAACTAATACATATAATGTTTACACTGAAGTACTAAAATTAGTACAATTATGACTAGGGTTGGGCGATGTCTACAGTAAAACATCATGAAGGATGATGTCATCATGGGGGGTGCGGGGTGCCCGAAGCGTGAATCCTAATAAGGGAAAACAACTAATGATTCCTAAAACTGTGTCTACACTGGATGCGAGCGGCACAGCATGACAAAATACTATAGAACCACTGGTCTATAATGGAGATTCATTATAGATAAAGCAATAGAACTCATTATAATAAGTGATGCTGTATACACTGGATGCCACCACAAATCCCTGACAGTCAATTGCTGCCATGTTCTATTTATGACGTGCTGACAGAAATTTCAAATGATTTTCAATAGTTGCTTCGTGGCATACAGTGTAGACAGTCTTTAGCTGATACGGTGCAGCGCCACACGACAACTGTCGTGTCCGGTGTAGACACGGTGTAAGGAGATATGACTGAGGACGATGGCGACTGATTTGCAGATCCTCATTAACACTGACAAACATATAATCTTGTCAAATGTGTGTTAAGTACTGCCGCTCCATAGTATAAACAGTACGTGCGATTGCAGATCTCGAAAGTGACAGTGAAACTTAAAAGCGCTTGTGCATTCCAAAGGAGGGAGGAGTGTGAGGGAATCACGATGCCGGCGCAACATTGTGATGTCTATCAGCCATCGGTGATGCACATAAATGAAAACGGAGAATTCAAAAATAAAAGTCAGTTCAAAATATTAGAAAATGCTATAATAGTATATAAATAATGCGGACATAACATTTCTCTAGCACTCCCTAGCATAGTTTACACAGTCGAGCACAAATCACCTTTTCTTTAGAAAATGTATAGATCTGCTGAACTATAAAAACCAAACAGCATAGGTGTCTTTATGTTATCGATAGTGGCCACCTGACACTATGCTATCATTTTTTATATTATCTCCTGTAAGTCACTGTGAATTGTATACAAGGTAGACAGTCTATTCTTTATGGTTTTACAAGGACTTCCTCTTTTCCTTCAAAATCATACTGTCAGAGAAAAAGAAGCTCTTGATTTATGGGCTGGTTGTCTTTGTCTTCCGCCAGGCATTAATAATGCAAACTCGATCCTGATCCGAGGAGAGAGAGTGTGCAAGAGGGAAAAAGAAAATTGAGACATAAAGACAGCTTTTTAAAGGTGAAGTGTGTGGTTTTCTCAATGTTAAAATACTATCCCAGTTTAATATGACTTCCTGAAAAGTGTCAACACTGGCACTTTAAACATTGCTCTTTTAGTTAAGCAATGAGACACTGGCTAAATCTTAGTTAAGTGTTTTTGTTTTTTGAAAAAGGGGATATCATTAATCAAGCCTTTCTACACATTAACAAGAAGTTTTAATTAAAAAGTGATTTTCTGGGATTTAGATGAACATTCCTGCACTTCTCTCCATTTCGATTTCTCTCTATCTCTTCTAAATTTAATGTTTCCAACCAGACCGCCATACATACTGATAACAGTAGCACTATTTTACAGTTTCTACAATTTTTAATTCACAAATTTAAGAAATATCTAAATTCAGTGTCTAAGTCAGACCAAATCCAGGACGCCAACTTCTTTGCTTCACAGCAGAACATGTGAATGTTCACAGATGCCTGTCACAGATGTAAGGGAGCTTGCTTTGTTGTGATTAGAGAATCCACCTGGAAAACCAAATATAAATACGATGCCTTGCTGTACCATTTACTGTATGTTAACAGCCGATGATGGGAGCTATTTTAATGAGTCAACATTCAAAAACTTAATTATAGCTTACATTACTTAATTTCAAGCTAAATTATATGAGAATTAACAGATTGTTTACCATTAATGTTTCTTTAGATTTACAATTAATATATACTAAATGTTTAATACTATCAGCTAAAAACGTTGGCCTAAACTCCAACTGATGTCCTCAGATTATTATTAATACTGTTGAAACAGAATTTCTTAACTATTGCTTCAGAAAGAAGTCTTATGCTTTTGTGTGCCCTTTCAGAGAGAGAAAAAAACACTTCAGTGGTTCAACCTAAAGCCCATGGAATGTGACAGAGCTGCTGGCCATTAATTTGCCCGCATGCTGGCCTTCGGACAGACATCCAGTACTAATAAGATTCTTCCGCATCTACAAATGCTGCTCATTCCTGCAGAATCAATCCCCTTACATTAATTGGCAGATGAACCATCCAAAAATTAACCTTCTGTCATTCAGTCCTAAACCTGTATGCTTTTTCTACTACTGTGGAACACAAAATACTCTTTAGAACCGTTTTCGTCCATAAGATAAAAACAATGGTGTCTAAAACAACACTTGATCCCATTTCAAAATATCTCCTTTTGTGTTCAACAGAAGAAATCAAGTCATGCAAAATAGAATGCAATAAGGATGAGAAACTGACCATTTTCAATTTTAGGTGAACTATCCCCTTTAAAACAATGTTTATGCTCTGCTACTCAGGTTTAATTTAGCATTCAGTGTGGATTTAGGAGCTTCCTCAGTTCCAGACTCTCTATAGTGGTGAAAATAGCAGCATCGTGCACTGAGTGTTATAACACAGAGCAGCTGTCAACACACAGATTGACTCCGATGACTCAGTCCTTCCAATCATGTCACTGTAGATCAGAGCATTTCAGCCTCTTTCTCGTTTAACATGCAACCTAGAAGTATAAACGAACCTCATTTTGACCTATTAAGGCCCTGGTTTTACCATTCAATCACATTCAGAGCATAGGTCAAAGGATTGATGGGACTGATAATAATTTTTCAAACAGGTAGACAAGCTTGATTTACTACTACTTAGGTCAGAGGAGTGACAGTGATGCAGGGCAGGCATTCAGAACACTCTACTCAAGACAGATTATGTGGGTGGTATCCTATGACAGGCAGCTGCGAATTAACATACAGGGGGTCATGAAACGGATATCAGAGGTCGAGGAGCTCTGCAAGCCTTGTGCCACTTTCTCTCCCTGGGTAGATAATGTGTAAAGAGCCATATTGCAAACTGATGGCAACTCCCGTTAGATAAATAAGAAAAAACACACTCAGTTTCTTTGCTGATGACCTCCAATGTTAGGTGAAAAAAAAAACTACTAGGCACTCTGATACTTCTATATAACATGTTAACATTAAGTAAAATAAATACACAATAATTAATCAAACATCTTGAATATTTTTTTTTATTTTAAATTGAATGTTAACACTTAAGATTAGGGGACACATTCGCTATTAAGTAAGAGTTTGCCCTCAACAAACTCCTAATTTAATGCTTATTAATAGTTAAGAAGGTAGGATAATTGTTAAGTTTAGGTATTGGGTCAGGTTAAGGGATCTAGAATATGGTCATGCAGAATAAACCATTAATATGTGTCTTATAAGTACTAAAAAACTGTTAATATAATAGTAACATGAAGGCTAATAAGCACCTAGTTAATAGTGAGAATTGTTTTTTAAAATAAAGTGTTACCAATTGAATAAATCATAAATTATATACTCAATGTTTATTATATTGGAATATCTACAAAATATTACTAAAATAAAAATAAACATGAAATATAAAAACTGTAATGAATTAATATAATATGAAAATGCATTCAGACAATCAATCAATCAAACACTAAATAAATAAATACAATAAATACAATTCTATGTCTATTCAGACATGTACAAATCATTCTAAATGTTGGTGTTTAAAGGTAAAGGGCAGAACAAGTCAAGTCAAACAAAAGATATTTGTAAATCGTGAAACAGAATATGGAGTGACAGGCAGCATGAGCAGTGCACAAGCTCCCACAGGGTAGAAACAATAAGTGAGAGGTGACATGCTGTTCAGCTTAGTAGTAAAATAGTGTGTTGCATTTCTGATGCCACAAAACATTAGAAAATGTGAATATGGCTCCAAGCCTACATTTTACTTGAAGTGCACATCAACAGCCATCTTCAGAAACAAAGTAGCCAAATCATTTTCTGTCAAAGTTCGATTACAGAGTATAAAAACATTTTTCTATTTTCAAAGCGCAATATTTTGTGTATTGGGTGTATTAGAATAAGTTAGCATGCTTTATTGTTCAAAAAATACATTTTATTATTGTATATTATTTTCACATATTGTTCATTATTACATATCCTCTATGCACAGTCTTTCTAAAATGCATCGACTTCTACAATGCCCCTTTCAAAATGTGCAGTGTTCTCTGATTGGCCAGCTGACCCAGTGCATTGTGATTGGCTGAACATCTCAAGCATATGTCGGAAATGTAATGCCCCTTACCATAATCATGAGCTTTAGCTTCTAAAGAAATTATAAGAACAGTTATTATCAGCTATATCATAATGCGCATCCTGCTTTTTCTCTACTTGACCATCCAATGTGAAGCGGAACACGTAGTGAATCATGTTTGAAATCCACAAATCATCTTTTTGCCACAAATTAGAACCAAAGAACACAGGATACTACATTTGTAACGTAAATCCATCTCCATCTGTACTTGTGATAGAAGGAACGACAAACAATATGTGTTACTCTACACTTCACCAAACTCCTCATTTGAACACTCAATAGCAAATTATAAAACATACTTACGGGCTCTGATTCAGAATCGCCAGATTGTCCTAGCAAAGTTTGTATTGCCCCATTTTTTAGAAACAGCCTTTCTGCACATCAGCCTTGTGCTTGGAAGCTTTGCTGCACACACTTGAACATTTGGGTTGTACTGTTCTGGAACAGGGTTGTATATGACTCCTAATTGAGTCCACTTTCGGAAAGCTAAAAAAAATGACTTTTGCTTTCACATAGAAACACAAAGAGTCTCCATGACATAGTGGCAACAACATCTACTAATTTGTAGTTTTGACATTTTGCGAGGACAAGGGCTGTTTCCATTATAATTAGTGGTCGACCGATAATGTTTTTTTTTTTTTTTGACGGCCAATGCCGATATTTCTGTACAGTATAATCTTGAATCGTCACATCAGTCAAATTACATATTGAGAAAATATTTTATCCCAAAAAGCAAAATATGCTCCCATTGAACTGGTTGTCTTTAAATACACATCTTGTGTAAACCCAGGCTGTAATCTGTAATCAGAAGCACATTTAAAACTGGAATATAATTTAATTTAATTCACGTGTTTCATATAATCTTTCTTGATTACAATCTGCCATCAAAATGATTATTTGACATTTAATTCTTCCAGCTGCTGTGGGAATAGGCTTTAATTAAAAGATCCGCCACCTGCAGGATCCTCACATGCGGTTGCGATAGCCTAATAACCGGGAGCACGTCTTTATGTTTACAGACGTGACATGACACAGTGCCATGCTCGAATTTCCCACAAAAAACCTAACCGAACCACTCCTATTAGAAAACATTATTATAAATTAACCGTTGCGAATCGGGCTAAAGTAAGGCAATAAATGCTGGTTATGTACTGGCTCAAATATAGATTTTGGATCAATTTTAACTAAAAAAAAAAGTTATATACTGCAACTTTAACCATTTTATCGGCTTCTATCTATATTACAAAGAACTGTTAAAGAGTAACTAAACCCTAAACCAACTTTTTTTAGTTAATGATGTATAAGAATGGGGCTTTATTAGTGCTGTTCATTGTTTAGAGTAACTTTTTTGACATTTGAGTATAAAGTGTTTTAATTCTACAATATATGGTGTAAAAACGTGTGCTGCCCTGTTCAGGTTGAACGGTGGCTACTGCAGTTGATTTTTCCTATTGGATGTTGCGGTGGCAAGTGACGTAAGCGGTGGCAGGTGACATAAGCAGTTTCCAGCTCACCACGCCCCTTGGTATGAGCTACCACGCCCCTGGCAATATAAAACCATCTTGTTCCGTCAAAATCACTGTAGTGAATCAGGAGTTGGAATTGCGAGTATTGAAAACGATCAGGAAAGACTATTATAGCATCTATTTAGCATATCAATTATATAGTTATTTAGATCTTCAAGTTAGCGTAGATTTATCTGTATTTAGTACAGTGGTCAGGATGGTACGGAGGTGTGTTGCTAGTTGCGGCAGCACTGCTGGACTGCATAGTTTTCCACCAGACATTAAAATTAGGCGTCAGTGATTGCATGCACTTGGCCTGGAAGACCGTGATTTCCCGCCTAGAGCTGGAGTGTGCAAACTGCATTTTGAACGGGATTGCTTCTCCAACGCAATGGAGTTGGAGATGGGCTTCTCCACACAGCTTGTGCTGAAAAGCGACGCGATGCAGGAGTTAAGACCGCAGTTTGAGCCAGTCGCTCGAATTGATATTAACAGACACCTCGACATCCTCCACTTCAGGTTAAGGTAGGTGAGAAAAGTCCTCTACTTCAAATGATCGCTCAGTTGCAAAGCTACTTGCTTCATTACAGTCACTCTCCATTATAGCGACTCTCACAGCATCTGTCAATCAATCCGTCACTGCGGGTCTCAGGTTCACGCCGCACTCGCTCAGCCCTGCCCTAGGTTCGTCCCCTCTATCTCCGCTGTGATCTGCCCACTTTTCAGCATTTTTCAAATATTGTCAGTGGGTGGAGTCAGGCTCTGACCAGGGGTTTAGTTACACTTTAACAACGAAAGTAAACAAGAGAGAGAATGTGAGCACTGTTTGCTCAGGCGCTGCTGTCGTTCTCAGCGTCGACTAAATAAAAATCCTGAATCGAACACATCAGCCCAAGCAGATAAACTTATTGACCGATGCCGAAATATCAGTTGATATATTGGCCTTGGCGATATATATCGGTCCACCACTAATTATAATCAGTAATTATGTTCCCACTGGATGCAACAAATGCCTTGTTTGCAATGGGTTTGAATGGTTTTGTCTCATCGTGTAAGAGACACGGCATCAACGTGTTAAGGGGGCATAACATTTCCGTCACGCTCTTTTGCCAATCACAACACACTGGATAGCTGGCCAATCAGCATACTCCTCACTTTCAGAACGATGAGCTTTGTAAAAAATCTACGTATTTCAAGAAGGCGGGACATAGAGGAGAAACAATAATGTACATTATGTGGAAAATAATGTGTTTTTTTTAACCTTAAATCACATAAACACATTGCATTACACCAAATACACAAAATAATGTTCTTTTTAGCAATGTCAGATACGACCCTTTTAAAAGCACTAGCATTTGCTGTTATGTAACATGGTTGCTAAACAACTGAGCAACATCTTTCAGTTTAATTCTTTTCAGGCAATTGAATCTGAGGTCCACTGAGATGAATACATAAAGCAGGAGCTCGCTAATGGGATCCTATTAACAAAGCACTGAAGAGCACATCATCTGTCTTGTAGCATCTCCCGCTTGTTCCCTGTGATATCGTCAGGCGGGGGGGGGCATGTGTGGTAACAGCAGCAGAGAGAGAAATTAGTTTACAGTGTCTCAGGGGAAGGACTCTGTGACTACAATCACACAGCAGAAAAATACAGCTGTTAGACGTGTTAAAAAGTTCTTTTCACAAAAGGGATAGTCCCAAAAATGAAAATTCTGTCATTTACACACCCTCATCTTGCTCCAAACCTGTATGATTTCCTTTCTTCAGTGTTAACAGGCCAACAGTGTAACACAAATTAATTATCTTAATTAGAACATTTTCATTTTTGAAACAATTCTGTAAACCAAAGTGAGTCCCTAAAATTTTCAAGACCCATTTGAAGCCAGTGTCATTCTATTAATAATGGCAGCTTAGTCTTATGCATCATCATTTCAGCTATTTTACCATCCTTTCCATCAGGTTTCTAGACCTGTAACAGATTTTTAATGCATAAATGAGCATATTAAACATAAAAGCCACTTCATTACAATGCAAAAAAGCGTGCCATGTGCGTGCATCATTGATGCGATTCTAACATGTATGACTCAAAATTATCTAGGGACGCCTTTAGCCAACAAGACTGCTGCCAGATTTGCAGGCCTAATTGCTTCATTATTCTGACATTATGAAGCAGCTGTCTTCTGGCAACACAGCAATACATGCTAACAACACAACTGAAGGCATTTCCCCCCGTGGCGCTACACTTGTTTTTTCGCTTTGGCCTTTACAAGAGATTTGTATAAAAGAAGAGAGGCGACCATAAACAAAGGCATGCTTTCTGACACATTAGCAGTGTAAAAAGGGGGAATGAAAATATAGTACAAGCAGAGTTACTAAAATGCACACAAGGTTTAATGTGGTGATCATAAACAACACATTTAGAAATGTAGAAGTGAATAATGACGATAATGTAATAATGGGAAAAAAAATCATTAGTCATATTCTGAATATGTGACCCGTCAAGGAAACCAGTGACACAGGTCGGCAGCACAATTTTTGAGCAATCGAGAAAAGAAGCAGGTTTTTTTTTTTTTTTATCAATTGAATACACATTATCTCATGTTTAGTCCACAGAATGCTGTTCAAAAAGTACTAATGCTACTCAATGAAATCAATTCACCACGTTTTATGTAGAAAACCTTTTCCAGATAACCTTTTTTCATGGGAACCATCATCTCGGAGGACCTGTCCTGGACCACAGTGTGCGAATGAGAGCATCCTGACAGTTGCATCACAGTCTGGTGGGAACTGCTCCGTTGCTGACCGCAAGGCACTGCAGAGAGTGGTGAAAACTGCTGTCCACGTCGAGCTCGCAGCATTATTAAGGACTCCTCTCACCCTGACCATAGACTGTTTTACCTCATGCCCTCCAAGGACCAAGGACCAGCAGAGTCAGGAACAGCTCTTTCCCTACAGCTGTCTCCATGCTGAACTCTGCCCTCTGAAAACCTCCTACATACACACACACCAAACATACACACTTCTCACCCCTCCTCAACACTACATATGGTTTAAAAACAAACAAACAAAAAACAGTTCACTTGTTATTGCTTGTACTACTGTCTGTTAATCCAGAATACCGAATAATCCGTTTGCACACAGGAATATTTTTCGATGCACTTTTTTACTGTCCATTGCACTAGTGTAAATGATGTTCATATGTTCATAGTTTCTGCTTATAGTTAGGGTTGGGTACCGAAACCCGGTACCAATATGGTATGCACCAAACTGAATAAGAATGCAGATTTCGGTACCTCTTAAATGCCTGAGCGATCGATTGAAAAAAAAATTCCTGGTTCGCCGAAATGTACACAAGAAGCATGGGCGTCACTAGGATTTTTAAGCGGGGCTACAGCATTTAGCTCCATAAACTGTACACAAATTTGCGATCGCCTTAGAGTCCGTCCCCTTAAATTTCATGTCATTTCATTACATGTCTTCTCTCCGACTTTCAGCGCCCTCCGCAGCGGAGCAGCGTGAGTGGTCTCAAACAGATAAAGAAGTAGAATATCTGTATCGGTGCAGTTCTTTGTCATAAATACGGTTTACAAAAGGTTACGAGGGAGCAGTCGGTTTCTCATCTACTGTAAAGTTTCCACTCTCTTCACCGCACATCACACCACAGCTGTTTCCTTCAGCGAAAATCTAGCCCTTAACACATATGAACGCATACTTTAATTACACTTATTTAAATATACTATACTAATTATACGTACTTTATACATACACTGCTGTGCAAAAAAGTCATAGGCACGTTAGTATTTTCACCCCAAAGAATGGTGTTCGGCCAGTTATTTATATCTTTTGCTGTAGTGTGTCAGTAGAAAATATCAGTTTACATTTCCAAACATTCATTTTGCCATTAATTTGAATAATCATCTAGTGAGTTTTTTAATGCACAAGCAGGCTGACAACAGCCGGTGCTCCACACAGAGATCTGCTTGTGCATTCAAAAATCTCACTAGACGACTTTTAAAACTAATGGCAAAATGAATGTTTGAAAATGTAAACTGATATTTTCTGACACACTACAGCAAAAAAATATAAATAACTGACAGAGATACAGTAGATGTGTGGTTTTCAATTAAACAATGACCCAGATAATTAAATTTGTAAAAACATGTATTAGGCTTAGAGTAAGGGAAGCTTGGGAAATGAGAGCATCCAAAGAGAGTGTGAAAGCTATGGAATTATTACCACAAAATTGAGACCTACAAATAAAAAGCTAAGTGTGTCTCATAAATATAGAAAGTACTAAATACATATTAAAGCATTGTTAATGTGTGATTTAATGAGCTCTGTGCTTAAGGAGACCAGCTGCACCAAAAAAGAGAAAACTTATTAGCTCAATTTCATTATTAAATCTAATGAAGCAGAAAAGCAATCAGACTCAGATTTGCTTGAATGAGCGGTAAATGTATGTGCCTGTCACATCTGTGCCACACATGAACATGCCTACACTCAAACATTGCTTCATGACTGCTTGAATTCAGAGTGGGGAAAAAAACACTAAGCCCATTGGTTCTGCTATCATGTCAATCCAGTTACATAACTCACTTGTGAGTCACAGGCAGAAGACAGTGCTGGCCAAGGGTTCATAAAGGACAAGGGCTGGGTGACTTTTCTGATTTTACAGATTAATTTGCCATGTTTTGTCATGATTTTATTTGCTACAAATCAAGGAATCACAATTTTTAATCGAAATATTACCAAACGCTAGAATTAGACACTTTGACAATATGTAAATGTTAACAGTAGGGGTGTGACGGTTAGTAAATAACCGTGAGACTGGCGGTTATAGTTGAACACCGTCATTAGAACTCTATAACCGCCAAAACAGTGTCATTAAAATATTTTTTACAAACATTTTTTATAAAAAATTATTTTCATTTTTTAGATAGGATCTTAAGATGCGCAATATATATCGGAAGACATGGTTTTTACCACTTAATGAAGTTTTGTAAAACATGATATTTACCACTTCATTAAATTTTGCTTTGTAGAAAACCTTTCTTAAAAACGAATTTCGTTTTGAACAAATTTTATCTTAATTTTAATAAATGTTTCATCAACCAATTGCATGTATTTTAATAAATAAAAAGCAAATATAGCAGACAATGATAACCGTGACATGGAAGCACCAGCGCGCCGCGTTCACTTGCACTGCACTGTGAACTAGAGCGCATCTCATCGTAAATGAAACTCAGCGTAGGCCTACGCCTCATACATTAGCATGAAATATCTTTGCTGCATTCTTTCTAGAACAGACAATGGCTTTTTTGCGGATGGCGGGCGGGTGCGGCTTTGAAATTTGTTCCAAAAACTTTGGCGCGGATGATGAGTTTTGTGAGAGATCTCCTTAATAAACGGAGGTCTGAAATCTCTGCCCCTTAACCGATCGTAGCGCGCGCTGACACGGAGTTAACCTGCTATCTCCAAGATCAGTCAATTGACTCTACGGCAGATCCACTAGCATGTGGCGAGACAATATGAAACAAAATGAAACGGGCTATCCGCTCCTCCAAACCAACACCCCCCCCCCCGGCTATGTTATGAACCGTCATCACCAATTCTGAAACCGGCACACCCCTAGTTAACAGTAAAGCGAAAAGAACATGATTAACCACTTGCATGTGACACGATCTGTGAAGGACCATAAGTATGTATCAGCAGGTGCCATTCACACAGAATTCACTTTAATTATCTGATTACCTGATTAATCGTCAGAATAATCAACCGATTACTTGATTATCAAAATAATCGTTGGTGACAGCCCTTATTCTACATTCATCATCAGATTGGAGATGAGCCATGGTGCAAGTGGGGTCAACCTCTCAAGTTGACCAGGGCTGAGGGGTGTGTTGGGGTAAACGCAATAGATACCAATAGTACCGCGGTATGCATCGTGGGTGATGTAGCAAAGTTTTTTGGTTCGTTTTGAATATCGTTAGACCCCTAACATTTAAGTTTATCACACAATTTACAGCATTTTAAAGCTCCAAATGTATCTAATTAAAAATAAAATTTTAATGGGATGACCAATATTGACTTTGTGGTAAACAAACACTTATTAAAAATAAAAAAACAACATCAAATTACCACTGCAATAGATGCATTTTGCAGCATTATGGTTAACGATCAATCGATTAATTGATCGTTAATTTAAATGACAATCAATCATGGAATTAATCGATATTTTACATCCCTAGCTGGTAGGGCTGGGTACCAAACTTCGATGCCTTTATGGTATCGAACGAAAAACTTCGATACTATGAATATCAAAAAATATTTATCTTTCAGTGGCAAATTTCGGTTCCAAAAGCCAAGCGTCCGTTTTTTTTTTTTTTGCCAAGCGGCTGTGTCTGTGTGAGCTTTTAGCCTACGTGCATGTAAGGACCTAAATTCGCGGTGACTGGCTGTCCACCACCACGTGACGTGACGGGGAGGATTACTCGCAGTCACACAACACAAGTGTAGTTGTTTTTTCTCAAAACGTTTCCGTTTTACAATGCTAAAGAGGTCTAAAGTGTGGTTACACTTAATTAAAGTGGATGCCAAGTCAGCAAAGTGCAACATATGCATAAGAGCATTGCAACCAAAGCCGGCAATACCACCAATTTAATGAAGCATTTGTTTGGATGAGTGTTTTTCCCTCCCTCCCTGTTTAGTTTGGTCTACTCCATTGCGTATCTTGAAACACGCCCCCTTTCACGTCGTCTAAATAACAGAGAGAGAGACAAATTTATCCGGTACAGTGAGTTTCTCTGAGCAGCAGGCCACTGTATACGTTCACTTAAAACATAACCAATTGTGTTTACACACAGAGACATTTATTTTGATATAATTGTGTATATGTGTTCATTCAGAAGTTACGATACGCTAAAGATGAATTCATTCTCTGTACGCGCATTGTCTGAAATGCTGCTCACAGCGCGTGCTTTCAATGAGTGAGCGCAAGCTCCGAACGTGCGCGAATTGTTTAAAACGCTTGAATCAGAAAGATTTAAGAAACAAGCGCAAACGATCAACTATGATCCGTTTCACCCCTTCAAGCGAGTGAACAACGCGAACCAAGTTAGGAATTTTACATCACTATTCACAATAGCCCATTCAAAATTATCGCATTTTTATGACTAAAAAACGACTGGTAGGGACTACAACAAGCTACTTCACGGGTTTGTGACATAACAAACCAAGATAATCCCCACCCCCGGTAAAAAGCAGAAAAGGGGCGTGGCCATGCTGCGCTGCTTTAAAGAAGAGGAAGAGAAAACTAGAGGTGCTCGTAAAAATCTATTCATATATGAATCGTGATTCTGTCTTCTAACGATTCTAATGGATTCACAAGTTTCAAAAATCAATGTTCTAAAGCAAAGGTTCTTAATACTGTTCCTCCCATCCCCATTCTCTGCACAAGCTCTGCATCTCCCTCTCTCAGCTCCTATCATGAATTGTTCCAAATATAAAATTATTTTCACATATTTATGAGAAGCCTTAAACATGGACGCATATGCATTTGCCCTACTGTATTAAAGCTTTCATCAGGATAAAACCTTACATGAAAAGCTAACATAGGAAGTAGCATTTACAAATAACAGTGTATATAAAAGTATCAGACAACAACAAACAAAAAAACATAGGCCTACCATTAAAAGCTGGGCTTGCACAGGTTCTCCACAATAATCTTCAATAATACTCTGCTTCTAAATCAAGTTCCACATTAACAATGCCCATGTTTACAAGACAACCAGAGCACATGCAGCTGAGGTGAAGGGCGTGACGTTTAGAGGCGGTTTAACCAATCACATCATAGAGCCCAACCAATCAGAGCCCATCGCCTATTTCTGAGGGAGCGGCTTCATAAAAGAAGGAAATGATCAGCGTGTTTTTTAGAGAAGGGACAGAGTGGTGTGGAATAAAGATAAATTATGAGAAAAAGAATCCTTTTTTTTTATTTTTATTTTTTTTTTACGAATCATTAAAGCTGCGGTAGGGAACTTTTGACGCTCTAGCGGTTAATAAACAGAACTGCTTGTGTCTTGCGGAAGAACATTGTAGCCGGAACTACTTCTCTCTGTTTATGTCTATGAAGAATCACAAAGGTACTGGGTTACTCCGCCGCGGTACTCCCGAAGCGATCTAAAATAGTCTGAATATAAACACTTATTATAGGTGTACCCTAGTGATTCAGGACAAGCTAAAAACACAGTTTGGAAAATGGATTCATGGTGTACTCGCTTATTATCTTAATTTTTCTACATTTTGAACACAAACAAAGTTACGGACCGCAGCTCTGATTGGTTGTTTTTTACCGGGAGCGCATGACTTTCTGCAAATGGCAATAGGACCACTGGGAGGGGCCAGAGGAGCTTGATTTTTTTCACAGATTATCTGTCTCATATTCTACTGTCAGGATATAATGACAGGTTTAATAAACCCTAGGGTTAGGAGTCAAACTCTCTTACCACTATGCCACGACTTCTCCGTATATATTTAAATAATTCTCACCTACATGTTGTAGGTTGTAGCTATTAAATGTGAGCTAGAATTTATGCATTGTGAATGTAGAATGTGTGCGAAAGATTACAGTTGTGCAAAATACCTGTGAATATAATTAAAGAAGTAGTAAAGAAGTAGTTAAAGTGAACAGTACAGCACATGATTGTCATGTCTGGGGCTAGGCGGTATGATGGTATATATCGGTATATATTTTTGTTATTCTGTGTATACCGTGACATGTAAATAAGTGGCCATGGTTATCTCACGTGCAGCGGGCATGAGACTGAGACGCTGCCATTTGTCAAAGAAACATGGAGAAAGAAGAACAAACAGATCAGAAGGATCGACAAAGGTTTGCATAAGTCGTGGTATTGCCAGCCCGAGACTCGAACCCACAACCCTAGGGTTAGGAGTCAAACTCTCTTACCACTAGGCCACGACTTCTCCGTATATATTTTAATTATTCTCAGAAGGATCGACAAAGGTTTGCATAAGTCGTGGTATTGTCAGCCCGAGACTCGAACCCACAACCCTAGGGTTAGGAGTCAAACTCTCTTACCACTAGGCCACGACTTCTCCGTATATATTTTAATTATTCTCAGAAGGATCGACAAAGGTTTGCATAAGTCGTGGTATTGTCAGCCCGAGACTCGAACCCACAACCCTAGGGTTAGGAGTCAAACTCTCTTACCACTAGGCCACGACTTCTCCGTATATATCTTAATAATTCTCACCTACATGTTGTAGGTTGTAGCTATTAAATGTGAGCTAGATTTTATGCATTGTGAATGCAGAATGTGCACGAAAGATTACAGTTGTGCACAATACCTGTGAATATAATTAAAGACCTGAAGACCAAAGCAAGAAACAACAACTGTAAGATAAATAATAATTTGTACTGCAAGGCTAAGAGATTTTTTTGCTCAGTAGTAGAACACAAAACGATGAGAGGTGAGGTCAAATTTCTAACTAATTTTCACATTAAATTAAGCAAATAAACTTAAAACTTAAAACTAAAGCTGCTTTTTGTACTGTTATATTCCTTATCAAGCTCATGTCCTACAGGGAGATGAGCTCTAGCAGATGAAAGCACTAAAATTAGCAAGATGCACAGTAACCATCCATGTGACCAGAGCATACATGTAATGTCATGGTCGCCCACTTTCAGCCCTCTCAGTGGAGTCACACAATGAGTCATGCCTTATGCTGTATGTCTTCATACTGATTCAGCCAGGGACAGCACCGGTCCCTTGACCAGGCTTCCTCTGGGAGAATGCTAATTAAATGTTCTCTTTGAGGACTGTGTAAACACATACAGAAAAGGAAGATGCTTGGCATGAGTTTGGACTGTCACATTGACACAGGAGTGCAAAATGCACTTGAGGTGCAAAAATGATCAGTTATCAGTATCACCTCTTGGTGATGGAGAGAGAGGCTTAAAATCTTCAAAAGGGTCAGGCTGTGACCCTTTATGCATTACAGCATAAAGTCAGATTTTCATGATATTTCATATTCAAAGGAACATTATGAGTTACAAGCAGACAGTCAACAGAACACACAAACATACGCTGAAATAAGTGCCTTGAGGTGACTGCCTGAGATGAGGAGACTGTTAATCAAAAAAAGGAATATTAGTTTAATTTAAAATAAATATTTGCACTATAATGCAAAAACGCTGTATAAAAATTTTGGGTGTGCATCAGGGAACGCTATCAGTGGCACACAAGATGTGGTAATGATGATGTAAGTGTTATTGTTGAATTTCATAGTTTTATTAGTCTATCCAGTTGAAGCCACAAGATGTGCAGCTCCTGCGTTTTCCATTGAAAATATCCATTTGTTTCCAGTGAATTTCCACAAAAAAATTTTCATGACTTCTCCATTTGTTCATGATTACTGGATATTGTGGAAAAAACTATTTTTAATAATTAATTTGAACATTGGTTCCATTACTTTTCCAGGCCATTTCCCACAACCACAACAACCCTGTACGACCTAATCCCTAAAGAACCTAGAAGCACATGTAATCTGATTCAGAGTTAAGTAACTCTTTAAATGTCATGGGTTTGACATCCAAATCAAAGACTCAAATCTACTGATCTAAAATTATGCATGAAGCTCAAGCTCAGCTCCCACAGGAGCTGGTAAGATAAATCACACTCTTCAGGGGGTCAATGCAGTCCATTAACAAAAAGCACAGAAACTGGTTCTGTGTCAATATGGGCTACTGAAGAAGTGCCTTTCCTCTCACATAAAGGCCATTTTGTTTAGGCACAGAGCAGTCCCCTGGCTAATCAGACAAATGCAGCAACGAAAAAAGGAGAAGGAGACAAAGAGCAAGTGAAAATGAGACAAATGAGAATATGAGAACAAGAGCAACAAAAGAGGTTCCAGACTACAGCTAGGAGAGGCAAAATATCACTGACTGTGCTAACAAAAGAACTTTTCCAAGACCAAGCTGTCTTTTTCTTCTGAGGTCGCCCAAACTGTGTGGAAGGAAGGAAGGAAGGCTCACTTCCAGCCACCTTTACAAACTTCATAAATAATGAACTCTGTGAGGCCAGAAGAGGAACCCTGTAACTCTGCCCCACAGCAATAAAGCAGCAGGACATTGCTCTCCGATCCCTAACAGAGAGAAGAGTGTAACGAAGCAAAGACACGGTATTTCCGTGTGCAGCCACACAGGTACAACACAGCTCACCTAAAACAATAGCCCTGAACCACTGGATTACTCCTTATACCCAGAAGCAGCACTTCTTCACCTTGCCTTGAGCAGAATACTAAAGTAAAGAAGTAGTTAAAGTGAACAGTACAGCACATGATTGTCATGTCTGGGGCTAGGCGGTATGATGGTATATATCGGTATATATTTTTGTTATTCTGTGTATACCGTGACATGTAAATAAGTGGCCATGGTTATCTCACGCGCAGCGGGTGTGAGACTGAGACACTGCCATTTGTCAAAGAAACATGGAGAAAGAAGAACAAACAGATCAGAAGGATCGACAAAGGTTTGCCAAACGCTGGTAAAAGAAAAAGAAGATGCTCAAATCAGTCAAATGTGCAATTATGACATGGGAAAAACATTGAGATCTGTTCTAGCATGTCACACACGTTGAGTTCCATGTTCAGTCTTTTTGATGCCCACTTTTGTAATGATCACTCATTCATTTATCATTTACTTGTATCTGTCATTAGAGATGTTGTTGTTATAACACATTGTTATGGGTTGATTCTTGATTCAGACATGACTGACAGACTGGCATTCTGACACTGTGAGCTTTCATGCTTTCTACCCTTATCTTCACTTTATGTTGCAATTATTCTGCTTATTATACATATAAAATACAAGACGTTTATACCAAGTACTGCCACATTCATAATTGTGACCACAAAGTCTGTGTACAGTATCTACCACTGTAACGTGCAGTACATCTGCCAAATGTCTGTATACTGTGTGCATATGTTTGTGTGTGTATATATACAGTATATATATATATATATATATATATTAGGGGAGTAACGGTTCACAAAATTCACGGTTCGATACGATACACTGATGTCACGGTTCGGTTCGGTACGTTTCAGATACAGCAAAATGTGAAAACATCTCAACTTTTCAGAATGCCGCAAGCGCAACGCGGGTCATGTGACAAGAACTAACCAATCTGCTTCATCCTTTCCCGTAACAACATTGAAAGCTCAGCCAAGATGAAGGAACAGCTGATCATAGTTGTATATGGATTGCAATTTTGAAATAAATTTAGTAGCAGAGCTACTGCAAGCAATTTTTAGAGCTGCAAATCCATTTATCCTTTGCTGAAATTTCCGCGTCTCATGGAGAGAGCACGTCATTGTTGCTTAGCAAAGACAGATGCCTCATGAGCGCTTCTGCCCGAGCGCTTTGGAAAGGAGGAGAAAGCGGCGCGACTAGCGTTTTCCACGCGTTTTTAGGCACGATATGTGAACGGCCCCTAAGGCGCTCGCTCACTCAGTATGCGCTGAAGGCTCGTTGCAAAATGTCTAATGCATTTAACAGACCAGAAATAGAAGATCCTCCAATACCCTACAGGTCTGGTGTTTGGGTGCACTTTGGATTCACTGTAAACTATAATGGTGTACCGGTGTCTAAATGCTGCGGGGATAGTTTGTTGCATGTATGTTTCTCCTTTTTTTTCATCTTTTCCCAGATACTGACACAATAAGGTGATGTCGGTGTAAATGAGTTGACATGTTTCAAGTATTCCCGCTGGTGTTTTTTTTTTTTTTGTATTCCCGCTGGTGTACCCTATTGTCATGTAGCAGATGCGACATACAGTTGTTGTTTTTATCCACCACTCTCTTGCCATCACCATTATAGCTTACAGGGAATCCAAAGTGCACCCAAACACCAGACCTGTTGGTTATTGGAGGATCTTCAATTTCTGGTCTGTTAAACGCATTGACCATTTTGCAACGAGCCTTCAGCGCATACTGAGCATAGACAGTAAAAGATACTGAGTGAGCGATCGCCTGACTGTGTAGCCTAACATAAACATATAAGTTGGTGTTTTTTTTATTAACCTCCTGATTCTCTCAACTTGACACTCAAATAAACAGATCACATTTTAATTATGGAGAAGACAAGCATGCACACATGCTGTTAAAGGTGAATATGAAAGGCTATGCTCTGTGTCCGTCTTCACCGGGCTGGAGTCAAATAATAATTGGTTATAAAGGCATGTATAATTTAAACTACTTAGTCACCACTAACAGTAGCTGTCTAGCTGATGTTCAGTTTGCATACTGCTGCTCTACTCCAAGTCACTATAGAAATCTCTTGATTGAGGCTCCATGTAAAGGTTTGCCAGTTATCACAAAATTAAAAGATCTAAACACGCCCCTTAAAAATGCAGTATTATTAGCAAATATCAGGCAATTAATGTTAACAATGTAACTAATATTAATAGTAAACTACAAAATGAAAAGTAAATGTAATTTATTATGACTAGAAAATATCTCAATATAAAATATTTAGATATTATAAACTGACTGAAGTCAAACAATAACATGAGATTTAACTGTTACACTCCAGAACCATTTCGTCATCTAAAGCTAGTGGCAGAGGTATATGCCAACATGTGCAGTGGACTAATCCTGCTTTATGCATGTTTACACAAATATAGACCCGTGGATTTAGTCCCTGGTTGGATAAAGGTCAAAGGTTACTTAGGTGATCATGGTCATTACGCACGCAGCGAAATGCAATGCATTTCTGTTGAAATAAATTCCTCAAGATTGATTTTTTACAGACTTGTCAAATTTACAGGGAGTTCTCTGTGTGGCTTTTTTAAAAATCGACTGTGTACAAACTGTGGCACTAAGAGTAAAGTCACAGAAGTGCAAGCCAAGGTAAGTGTAGATGTAAAAAGTAAAAAATTAGTCTGGAAAGGCAGGAAGCAGTGCTGTACAGCGCCTGCAGTCCTAGAGCAGTGGCGAAGCAGAGGCTTACTTATTTCTCTTCGATCCCTGTTGACTGACTAAAGCTAAGATTAGCCCACATATACAACAGATGGGTCACACCACGGTGAATCAGGATGGCCTCAACCATAACCACGACTTTTAATGAAACGCCAAGGGAACCCTGGCACAATACTCAGCTTCCTGCTACAGATCAAAGACAACGTCTCTTTTGTTTTCTTAGGTGAAATGTCAAACAGTTTGGCACAAAGGATATGAAAAGATACACTTTCAGCTAGGGCTGATGATAAATCGAAATGAAATCGAAATCGCAGGTAGACAGATCTGCGATTGTCAAGCGCATCTTTCAGTGAAGCGCGGTTCTGTGATCAGTAGTAAATCTCCATCTGAAGGCCAAAGGGCGCTCTCATACGGAAAGTCCAAATACGCCCCGCAGAAGAAACACAGGAAATACTAGCGGTTGCTGAATAAACAAGATTTAAATGCTTTCATTGATTCATGACAAATAATCACACTACTATAGCAATATATGGTTTATCTGAGTTCTTCTTCTTATGATTTTCATTATAACAAAGTATATATATATATATATATATATATAATGCATTGCTAATTGACATAGCCTTCATCAATGCTTCGAATACAGTGAAATATGTTGCGTGCCTTATTCTGTGTAACAAGCCACACCATCAGAAGGATTTATTTCAAACACTCGGCTGACGTTATGAAGCGAGTCTGGAGTAAAAACATGTTATTTAATGTGGTATTTTCACGTGTTTTCAGATGGAGCAGCATTTACTAAACAGAGCCGTAGGTCACTGAGAAGCTATGCAAACAGCTGTCATTATCGCAAACGATTTCTTCGATTTCATAATTGTACAATTATAATGGTTGCAATTGTTTTTGTAGCTTGTTGGAGAACTACGGCTCTATGCAGTAAATGCCACTTCATCTGAAAGCAGGTGGTGGAGATTTACTGCTAATCACAGAACAAGGCTTTACTGATGTTTATCTCAAAACATCTAGTCATTTCTAGCAAAATTCTATAAAGGTAGACTGGAAACTATAGCAAATATTATTTTTGTGTTCTCATTTACTCCAACAGTAAAACAAAACAAAAAAAAATTATAATAACTATAAATAATATAAATAATAATTATTTTAAATAACTGAACGTTATGGACATATACTTTTACATAAATGTTTACTAGATATTTTATGTTAATTACTTGGAAAAATGGGTCATCATAATTCCATAGTTTACAAAGTAGACTGAGATATTAGCCAATTACAAACATTTTGTTTCCTATATTACTGTGAACGTGTAGTAAAAATCAAGTAAAGTCTTCATTTAACAACATATTTAAGTCCTTTTTGCCATCATTTACTTGTCTTATTTATATATAAAGTCACATTCATGCAGATGTTGGTTAAATCACTGGAGGTTGCTGACAATACTATGCTGTTGATTTCTAGTAGGATATACTAATATGTCATGGTATCCAGCTTTATCAAGCAGTGAATCACTGCACTACCATTTTTTTTTTTTCATTTTTCTCAACTCAGCTCAGTGGAAAAAGTCAACTCTGGCTGAAAAAGATTGATGCCCAGTCGCTTTCTCAGAGCAAATCAGTAGCCAGTTTTCCATTCAAGGATTTTTTTTTTTTTAATTGAGCAACACGTACACACAAATACTACGATAACGAAGATGTGCTTTAACAAAACAACTCACGCACACAAATACGGTTAAAACATTAGCTAGTCACTATAATGACATGATTTTTAAGTGAATTACCTTCAAAAATAAAAGTAATCCACTGTGTCCTCAGTGACTCAGATGATGGTAGAAAATGAAGACTCTTATGTTCAGGCTTACATTCAAACATAAAACACCAGGATTGCTTATGAGACATAGATGCTCGAGCGCAGAGAAAATGGAGGACAGCATACACCCAAATCACCACTTGCTAAAGACGGAAACTAAAGTAATGCAGGACTGTTAGTCAGCAGCTGTGGGCGGACCTAAACAATATGGTGTAACAGTATTATAACAGGTTAGCAACTATGGTTTTGGGAAACGCACCCCAGATCTGGTGATCAGTGTTCTATATGAAAATGTCAGACCCTCAGGATTTGAGTGAGCCAATGAGTAATGGTATCTTTTGGAGGGAAGTTTTCTAGTATGGTGTCTTGCATATGAAATTAGATTGGGGGGTTCAAGAAAAGAATCTTAAAGATTCTTATAAAACGAATGTGTTGCATAGGTATCAACATAAAATATACACTCTCATTTAGCTCATGAAAATATGAACTCATAGTTACCAAACATCATATACAGGTGCATCTCAATAAATTAGAATGTCGTGTAAAAGTTTATTTATTTCAGTAATTCAACTCAAATTGTGAAACTCGTGTATTAAATAAATTCAATGCACACAGACTGAAGTAGTTTAAGTCTTTGGTTCTTTTAATTGTGATGATTTTGGCTCACTTGTATTGCGGTATCATTACAAATTTATTACTTAAGACTATGCTACATTTGATTTGAATTCACTTAGATTTTTAGAGTTACGGTTTATTATTCATTCAATAATGACAAAATAGTTGACAGTCACACATCTGGGCACTGTGAAGGGAACTGTGAAAAGCCTTCACATCTCAAAAATCATGTTCACAAATTCTTTCACAATGAAAAGGAACACATCAACGAAGGCCCAATTATCACTCTGACAAGATTCATAAAATATTTACAGCACACATTGAAATATTCAACACACATTATACATAAGGTACCAACCTGAGGTCTTCCTGCAGGTTTCCACCAAAATAAAAGGAATGTCTGCTAGAATGTTTTAAAAAATTCAGTGTTAAGTAAATATTTGTACATTTGAAAAAACGTTTTTGGTATTCAGCCTTCGGCCCAGTGTTTCATTTAGTTCAGCTTCACTCAAGAATTTTCATTTCAGTGCATCCCTAACAGGAAGGTGTCAGTTCCTTTATGTTTAGCTGTGTTCTCACTCCTATGATGTGCTCTGACAGGTGTTTGACAGCCAATCAGACTATGTGAAGGCACCATGACAACATCTGCTTGCAGGCTTGAGGAGAGGTCTCCAAGGCTCTGGACCTGCAGATCATGCACAAACAACCAAATACCTCACACATCCTCACCTCTTATTTACATTCATAACGGACACAGATCATCGCTAGCTTCTGTGAATATCCAATAAAATTACTGTCTGTCAAGCTAAAAAGGAAAAAAAATAATTAAATGAGTATTTGAAAACATGCAGCTTTTCAAAAAAAGATATAAAACAAGTCATATAGACTTTTTATGGTGTTTAGCAGTTGTGGTCACACTGAACATATTTAAACTACTGTTCAAAAGTTTGGGCTGAGTAATATTCTAAAACATGTTTTAAAATAAGTCTCTTATGACCAGTCTACATTTATTTAATAAAATTATGTTTGAAATTAGTAAATTAGTAAAAACATTAAATAGTATAAAAATTTTAAATAACTGTTATTAAAATGCAGTTTATTCCTTAATGACAAAGCTGAATTTTCAGCAGCCATAACTTCGACCAAATGATCCTTCAGAAATCATTGTAATATGCTGATCTGGAGCTCAAGAAAAAAATTTGTATCAATGTTGATAAGTTTGTGAAAACCATGTGGAAACCTTGATAAACAAAATGTAGGATTCATTGATGAATAAAAGTCCTAAAAAAATCATTTATTTTAGAAATCTTTTCTAACATTATAAATCACTATTGATCAATTTAAAGCATCCCCATTATTTTAACTGTATGATTATCACAATCACGCTATAAGCTCTAACTATGATTCAACTGAAACATGATATCCTACTAACTAATGTATAGTGAATGTGACCTGAAGCTTGCACTTTTGTAGTGTAGGTCGACTCCACAGGCCAACCTAGAGCACCATATGTAATCCATCTGATCAACGCAAGGTAGTATTTAATATTTTTTCAAACAATCCCATTTAAAAGTCAATGGGTGCACAACAAGCTGTGGGTAATAATACCGCTTGCTCCACAAAGTCAGGGAAGGACGAGAGAGGTTAAATTACCACTGATAAGCAGAATCCACATCATGAATCTCAGGCAGTGGTGCAACACTAGCATAGGCGCAAACACACATACATGCGGAGAGCCCGGTGGGAGATGGGGATGTGTAGCCTGTTGTGTTTAGCAATGCAAATGAAATGTTGAAGATTCTGTAACATTTGAGTAATCAAAACATCAGTCGTTCAACAGCAACCCCAGAGAGCCTCAAACCACCTTCACTGTAAACGACCTAAACACAGACAACGACGCCTGTTTGACTCTCTGGAAGAACAGAGAACTGTTTGTCTTCATGAATAAACAAGTCAAGGATGTATCCTTTAAGTAAAGAGATGCCACATAACGGCACTGAAACACTCCCTGACCTTGGTGTAATGCTGAGCAGTTTAGTGGTTTAAAATTCCTGCAGATGGTAGGATAGCAAACAGTGCATATCAAATACTGATGATTTTATTCTACTTATTTTATGCTTATGCTGGAACCATATTGGACAACAAAAACATATGGAAATCATGAGGCAAGTAATACTCTTAGTTTTGGGTTCAGACCAAGGTTATGCTTGTTCCCACATTTGCAGAAGACTTTTTTTTAAAACAGCATATCAACACCAAAGTTGAAATAACAACAAATAAATAAATCAAATATACAAATTAATATGGAAAAGCTGGAGGAATTGGTCAGGGAAAAGAAAGTGTGGGCTTCTTTGCTTAGTCTGATTCCACCGTGACCTAGCCCTGGAAAAGCAGCGGAAATTTGACTGGTGGATGGAAAATAATATAATTCAATTTCTAAACAGCTATATAAAATAAAATAAAAACTTCATTAAAATATTTGACATATTACATATTATAAGGCGATACCTTTTTAAAAAACATTATGAAATTGATGAAAAAATGAAATTTCTGAATAAAACATTAGCCTATAACACTAAAAGCAGGATAGTCCAGCAAAACATGCTTAAGTCAAACTTTGGGTTTAGGATTTTTTTTTAAAAAGCAAATACTGTCTTTTAAAACCATTGAACTGTTGGTCTGAATATTGATTCAAACATATAAATCACCAGTTGCAAGATGCCACAGTTCTCATAATTAAATTAAACCGTTCAGTACGTGATCTAAGGTTCAATAAACACTTACGAATTGTGGTTGTTCGGTTTGCCATTAAATAATTTCTGTGCAATTTATTTCTCTCCGAGTTGGCTCTGTTTGTGTGCACATTAGCTTACATACTGAAATGAGCAAACACCTACTAGCACCTACATTGCGAGTAAATCACTCACATATGCGACTAAATCTTCAGTCTGAGCGACTAAATGATGTCTTATATTAGCCAATGGCTAATAAATTCTCAGATTTTACTCGCAAGTTTCAGAGTTGGAGGCTAAGTATGTTTAACTCATACATATTTTCACTCGCTGAACACTCTGACTGAGAGCTTTAGAGTTTCTCTTATTTTTTTTTTATTTTAATTTATTTCCTCATTGTTTGCTTAACGTTTTGTAATTTATTAGTCTGTATATAATACAGCATGTGGTGTATGCAATTTATTTTTGTTAATAAAGGTTAAGTTAGTTTGTCATTTTCATCTTACTGTTTTATTGTTGTTTTGCTTTTTAATTAAGAATAACTAAAACTACGAATCTATCTTTTTTTTAGTCTTAAAAAGTGGAAGGTATATGTAAGCAAAATAGACAATTATCTTTTCTTGTAAAAAGTGACAAGATTGCTAATTCGAAAGTGAAAGCACCCAAAGCCCAGCTTATAATGCAAAAGAGAAACTGCCGTTCACAAAGTTAATAGGCTACGAAAAATAATTTGACCAAAACATGTGCTCGTGCCACCAACTGAGAAAGTTAGTCGCAAATGAGCGACCAGTGAGTGTGCAGCCCTGATCTACCAGAGTTCATATGAATCAAGTCTGATATATACTCTGGGGCCATACCATGGACAGCTTTTTAAACGTACAGTAACACTTTATACTGAATCCGATATTTAACTGGAAATCAATGCAGCTTTTCCAAAACTGGAGTAATATGCTTCCTTTTCTTTGTACTAGTAAGGGGCCTTACAACTGTATTCTGGACCAATTACAATTTTGGAATAAGAGATTGGCTTACTCCCAAACAAAGTGCAATACAACAGTCATAAATGCATGAATCACTATCTCAAGGTCAGCAACCGACAAAAATGCTTTCATGTTTTCAATAGCCCTCAACTGAAAGATGCAACTTTCCACCACACATCTAATCTGATGATCAAATGTTAGAACTGAGTCAAAAAATACACCCAGATTCCCTTTTTGGGACTGCACATTTGTTGTCCACATAGGCCTACTTAAAACATAATTTATGTCACTGTCAGCCTTGTTTGGCCCAAAAATTATACCTTCAGATTAATCACATTTAGCTGTAGGCAAGGTAAAACCAGCCCTTCACTGTCACGGTTGGTAAACCGTTATCTCTGGGTTTTGCACTTTGTGGGTGAAGTCTGTGTGTTACGCATCAGAACTGATTAGCTTGTGGGCGTCTCTGTTAATTGTCATCAGCAGCAGCTGTCACTCATTACTCTCCCTATATAATTGCTTGTCTCACATCTTGTGTTTGTGAGAGCGTTGTTTCATGTGTGTTTACCGTGCCTTGCTTTCTTGCTGCATTGTACTTCAAAAATATTGGAGATATTATATGGAGATCCCAGCTGGGTTCTTTTTTGGCTAATAATGATGTGACATTCACTTCCTCAAGACATGATATCAAAGATGAATGAGAAGTTGATCCTCTAGATCTAATAATCTGAATAGCATTAACATAAAAGATGATAAGAAATACTATGTTGTTTTTTTAAATAAGGCCTAAAATGCAGCAAAAATTGTGAAAACGGGATAGGCCCCCCAAAAATGAGCCCTCAGGAACTACACAATCAATAGAAATTGAAGAGGAAGAAAAATCCCCAACCCTCAGTGAAATGGATCTTCCCTTCAAATAGGAAGAAAACCATTTTAAAACAGTCCCTCTCAGACCAACAACATGCTCTAAACGTTTAATAAGGATATCATGATCTATTAGATCAAAGGCTACATTAAGGTCGAGCATAATTAAAGCTCCTCGACTACCCAAGTCTGCAATGAGTAACAAATCATTGGAAACTCATAATGAGGCTGAATCAGTGCTATGTCCTGCACTGAAACCAGACTGAAAAGCATCTAGCATATCATTATTAGCCAAAAAAGAGCCCAGCTGAGATCTCCATATAATATCTCCAATATTTTTGAAATACAAGGCAGCTTTGAAATTGGCTCGTAATTTGTGAAAACCAAAGGGTCCAGAGAAGACTTCTTGAGAAGGGGCTGAACGGCTGCTTGCTTAAGACATGATGGAAAAATACCTGTAGAAAGTTGGACGTTTCAAGTAAGCAATAATATGACTAATATCGGTAGATGAAACCAGATCAAGTTAATCAAAAGCGATGACATTAATATTCTTCAGACAGACCTAATGTTTTTAGTTTTTTTTTTAATATTAGAAAAATAGGCTGCTTTAGCATCCTTTACAGCTTTCTGTAAAGGGTAAATGTATTTTAATGATTACATAACCTTTACAAGTTTGCATACAAACTTCCAATATTAAAGTGTCCGTGCTGGGTATGATTTCCCTTCACCTTTTCTGTAACCAGCGAACCTAAAGACAGCCCTATGCCTGTTCATCTGCTGGTTAATAAGGCCTGAAGCAACTGACTGCAGAAGCTCAATCTTGACTGATAAATCTAAACACCATGTTTTTTCTAGGTCTCAATACAAGAGACAGAGAAAGAGAAGTGATTTGAAAATGAGGAGCACACTGGCTCTCGTCTGCTCTCAATACTGTTTGTAAACAGATTGTCTCTCTATCTGCAAAGGGAGAGGAGACTGCAAATATTTGATGGAGACATGTAAATACTATAATGCTGACGAGGAAGTATGTATTCACCAATGTGATGTGGTAGTTGTTGTTGTTTTTTTATTGAGTCTTCATTTGCATATGGTCCATGAATGAAACTGATATGCAGATGTTCAGAGGAGAGCTGATATTTGCATGAGAGGGAGCATTATCTTCAAGTTAAGCTCAGCTTTTTTTTCTGCATTTAGAAAACAAAACTGTAAAAAGAAAAAAAAATCTGTAAAAATAGGGCACAATGTACTGTATTAAAATTGAGGATTCTTTTACAGGTCTTTACCCATCTTTTGAACTTTAATCTTCATTGTGTTGTATTTTAGGGTTAAAAGAAATGTCCATAAACAATCCTGAACAATGTCCTGGCCAAAATGACCAGAACATTTTCCCTTTATTTATTTATTTATTTATTTATAGCAGTGAATGCTTCATGATATGAACTGCTTTTATTGCATCTACTAAGGACAATGATTTTACTGAGGTCACGCCACTTCCTGTCATGTTCAGGATTATTAAGCTCTGGTGTCTGACCTTTCACATCCTACACACTATTGTGTTAAACAGATGGATGACGGAGGCGTCTCATTACATCCTCTACTCCATATTTATACCAAACACAGAGCTAAACTGCTGTACAAAGTGAAAGAAAAATTTTTTTTTTGAAAAAAGTGCATATACAATAATTTATATACATCTTTTATTTTTATTATGATTATTATTATGCGCTTCTCATACATTGATTTATTTGTGGCACAATATCAAACTGACTGCCACAAATAGATTTTCTAAAAGGCTTTGAATTCGTTGAATAAACATGAGCACTACACATTTCAAAATTGAAACCCGGTGCGGGTGTTTTCATATCACAGTATTTCTGAAGGAAACCGACTCTCTTCAGAAAATGTTGGATGTAATTTTCATTTCATTTTGCATGTAATGTCTCATAAAGCAGCGGTTGTGAGTGGAGCACTGCTTTGTGTACAGCCGTTACCAGGGAAACCTCTATTTCTCCAGCTATTAGTGCCTTCTGCTGGCAGAGAATGAATTTGCATATACATGCTGCCCCAAAAAGAGTGTAAGTCTAAAAGAAACGTGCAGCCACGAGATTCAACTTCCAAAGCAATTATGAGAACAGTTAGTTCTGGCAATGCAGATGACCAAGCTGATCGTTCAGAAACAACTTTGCAAGCACCACTTGAGTGGAACATATCAGAGTGGTAAACCTGCACTGTGAAATCACAACAGGCATGTGCTACTTTAGCTCTGCTTGAATGAATAGTGTGAAACAGAACACATTTGTCATCTTTCTGCCGCCAGTTATAAGCATAGAAACAAAGGATACTACACCTTCACCAAATTCCACATTTGAACTGTCAATAGCAAATAATAATACAATATTTACGGATTCAGATGCACCAGATTGATCTGTCACTCAACATTAAACAGCACAAAAACTGCATTTTTTGAATAGTCTAAATTAGTATAAATGAGTCTCATTACAAATATGTTGTATGTATTGCATTGTGATATAATAATTTACAATATGCTGATCACCTCTGTTAGCCATCAGCTTGCATTATTTTTGAGGAAAATGGCACAATCTTAGACTAATCAAGAGTTCACAATTTCTTATTAGCATTCTTCAGTCAGTTGATGGTGAGTCCTAGAGTATCTGCTCTCAGGCTGAGCTCTGATTGTGGCGATAGTAAAGCAGGAGATTATAGCCCATTTTTCCTGAAGAATCACTATTTCAGGCAGGAATAAAGTGCCCAGGAAATGAGTGTTAAATCATTTTAGTCCACTCTCCCCGTAAGAGGATCTAAAGTTATTTCAGTGGGCACTTTCACTATAAATAGATAAATACAACTAAATAAGCCATATTAACAGAGAGGGGAGAGGATAAAAAGGCGACTCCAAAACAGTTTGGTTAGGGCTCTTAGAACTGTTTTAGGAAGTGTTAGCAAAGGTGTTACTTGTAAAAGTGCATGTAGCATCACATGACCCCTTTAAAGATTTAAAATACTACTGTATTTAAAATTGGTCCTTTATATCAAATCGACTTCTCCATAATACACTGCTCACTGCATGATTCAGTTTGCTTGGGATAACAGCCTGTGAATCAGTCAAAACAACCCAAAAATAACATGATTGGGTAACAAAAAAAGAAAACTCAGCGTGATCAAAGTGCTCAGATGGATGTGCTACACAGACAGAAAGATATAAAAATGAAAATAGTCATTCATAAACAAAAAGCTGTAGGATTTTCCCTGAAGAGTGCAACTGGTGTCTTACTGCAGGTGCTAATGGTATTCACAATTACTGTACAATTACAGAATGTTTTGTAATATTATTTTTATACTTATATTCAAGGGAAAATACAACTCGCAGGTCACAGAGTATTCTAACAGATTCACAGAAAGACAAAACACACAATATAATGCAACTTGATGTCAATCCAAACATCCTTTATCTGACTTTCAGAGTTCAAAGAAGCAGTTCCTAACCGACTGAATATTTTAATCAGCTCTTTACCGAACTGAAGTCACATTTTTCATTGTCAGAGTAAGCTGTTTATCATCACATGGCATCAGTACTTCACAATTATCATGAAGTCTGGACAAATCTCCTTGAAAAGAGGACACAGGAGAGGAAAAAAATGAAGAACTGCAATATAAACCTACAAACCTTTAGGTAGAGTCATCTGTTTAAGAGCAATTTCAAGAATTTCAAGCCACTGTATATGAAAGATAAACATTTAAAACTTTCAGCCAGGCAATGTACTTTATAACCTAAGCATGTAGTTGTGCACATAAGTTTACATACTGCTTGCTGAATATGCAAAATGTTCAGAATTTTAACAAAATAAGAGGGATCGTGAAAATTGCATTTAATTTTTTTTTATTTAGTACTGTCTTGAATAAACCATTTCACATAACATATATACTCCACATGAAAAAAAGAATAACTAAATTTGTAAAAATGACCCTGTTTACATACCCTTACATACTCGTTTTCTCGATGCATCAATTACAAACTTGAAAACATGATTGTTGAATCGTGAATCGCCCGATCTTGAACAGCAATCGATTCAAAATGCTAAGAAACGAATGAATCGCAATTTCTATAGCGATTCAATGCTTTTAAAATGTATACACATTAAATTACTACACGCACTAATTAATGGAGACCTCGAAGAGTGTTTGTGAATCGTGCCTCTTATCTGTCCTTCACGCGCTCCACTGTTTACCGCCGGATGAGACAGTCACAGATTGCGCTCGCGCTCCGTTTGTCTCTGACGCAGCTTACGTGTGATCTATAGGCCAGTGCCGGAGCTGTCGACAGCTGTATTTATTGCATGGAAGGAGCAGAAATGTAAGTGTCTAAATCATACGCACAGATCCATTGAATGATAAATGTTTTTAAACAATGCGGATTAACTGAATATACCAAGGAAACTTTTAAAATTAACCACAGCATTAACAACGACCTTGAAATAAGAGCGCGGAATTTATCTGATAATCAGATGCATGAAAGTAGCGTTTGTTTCATTAGCAAACAGACATCTGGCGCATTTTCTCTCAGAATCATTCGGTGATGGAGAGGAAAAGTTAAATAGAGATGAAGACGTTTTCACACTGAAAGAGAAGCGATTTCGCTCTCATAGACGTGCCAGGCTATATCTACAGCTAAACTGAATAAAAGCAGAATGAACTGATGAAACAAAACAAAAAACCCACAAACAATTTATGAATGATACAGTGCTAATTAACATTTATTACAGTACAGAAACTATAAAGTATATTTTCTACCTTATTCTGTGAAGAAAATTTAAATAATTGCTAATTAAATGTAGCCTAGTATATGAAACAATCATAAAATTGCCATTAGGAAAAAAATATCGATTACAAATGATTGATTATTGTCCAGCAGTGTATTTGATTTATTACAGCTAATTAAAAGTAATTAAAAAAGAAGATAATTCCTTGTAAAAAAAAATAATAATAATAATAATTATTATTATTATTATTATTATTATTATTATAAAGGCTACATACATAAAATGATTGTATTTGACATTTCTATCACTACTGAAATTATGGCTACGCCCCTGGGGAGACAGAATGTCACCTTATACATGATACTCTTTAAGCTCTTTTTTTTAAAAACTTGGTTTACATACATTTTTCACGTATGCCAAGTTGCATCATTAAACTAGCATTTAACAATGGACAAAAGATAATTTTTTTTCTAACCTATGGTTCTCTAACCATAAATGCTACTATAATTTTCCCCCTGACTAAGCATTTAAAGAATTTAGTAGAAGCATTTAAATAATCCCGTGAATGCACTTAAAAGAATGCAGAATCAAATCGTTATAATCGAATTGAATTGAATTTAATTGTGAATCGAATCGAATTGAATCGTTCTAAATTTGCAAAAATCGTTCTTGAATCAAATCGAAAACCTATGAATCGTAATCGAATTGAATCGCTGCCTTGCCAAAGATTCAAAGCCCTAGTTTAAGCCCAATTCATACTTCTGCATCAAAACTATGCCATTGACACGCCATAGGCTTTGTGTAGTACGGCGTAGCCTGACGAGCACCTCTCCAAAAATGTAACAGCACCCCAATTCTACAAGGACTGCAAGCGCTGTGATTTGTCTACTAGAACCCCTCCTGTGTACTGCACATCGATGCGGACAATGATGCAAAAGTATAAGGTTATGGCGTAGGTTTGATGCAGAAGTATAAATCAATCTTTAGGGCCCTATCAAATGTTTTTTTTTCTCGCCACATTTTTTATTTTTACCAAATTCAGTGTTTTAGCATGTCTAATTATTTGAATGCATAAAACATTTCTTAACTCTTTCCACACCATTGACGAGTTATCTTGTCATTTAGAAGACATTAATAAATGATAATCACAATAAACATGCAAATAAACACAATAAACTGCCAAGTTTGCACACCCTGCTAAATCTTCTGTCCTTTATGATTCCCCCAATTGAACACTATATGAATTAAACATCACATGAACAACCTAGCATTTTTAACTTTCTCACGCAAAAGTGTGGGGTATGTATATATTTGATTCACATCATACTGGTTTAATATTGAACACTACATTGTGACATAACTTCCTCTTAGCTGTGGCTGGCCAAAGGGCACAGCATTAATGTGCTTCCTCTTATCATTGTTCAGAGAGAAGTTGTAACTCTAATAATATGATTCATACGTATGCAGGACAAAGACCAAAACACTTTCAGTTTCCTTGTAATGTGTGAACATCAAGTGTTACCCTCTTAAAGAACCATTCCCATTATAGATGCCCTGCAGTTGACATGTTTCACATTAATGTTCAAAGCAAGCACCACTTCAGGTCAGGGACTACTGTATTCACTTTGCCTCTGACTCACTGCACTAAAATAGGGCTGAGTGGTTACCTAGGAAATATAGTTCAATTTAAGCCAGCCATTTTTGAGCTGCCAGCCCAGCTGCTGTGTATCTTGGCAAAGCAGCAGGAAATGACTTCAGTTCAAAAGGCCCACCATGAAAGAGGGAAAGGGAAAAAAGGAAAAGATGTTTATAAAAGCTGAAAATGGTAGTGTCTGCCTAAGCAAATCCAGTAGTTTAATTTGGCCTGTCTATGTAGAGTCAATAAGGCAAGTGTCGTGTGTATCATCCAGATTGAGATAAGGGCTGGTGTCCATCAGAGAGCAGCTTCAGGAGCAGTAGACACAGCAATGATTGACGGGGAAGAATGAGTCTAAAGCAGACTCTAATCAAGAGAGAGACTATGGGCCTCAAAGATGAGCTAGAAATATCCTGTTTAGTAATATAATAGGAATGGCTTTGTCTTTTCAGTTGGAGATGATATAATCAAATAGAAATGTATATCAAGAATATCAAAGCCAAGTCATAACATTGATCATGAGGTTTTCTAAGGCCAATTAAGCAATGCAACAGAAAAAAATAAACATGAGCACAGGCACACAATTACAAAGAGATGCACAGAGAGATGTTTTAATGATTGGTTACTCTGAAAATACCTTGTATAATACACTATATCTAAGAACTAAAGTTGGACATTGTACAAAAACTATTTGAATATTTGAGATCGTAAAAAACAAATATTCAAAAGTTCTTTCATTTAAATTATGTTTAACGAGAAATATGTTATTTTTTAATAATCAAATTTGTGTCACCATTTCTGAAGAAGTTAATGATTAGACATTATACACAACAATGTGTTATATCTTAAAGTTTTCTTTTAGTTGAAAATGTGTCAAATCTACTACGCTCGGTTTCTTTTCATTTATTTTGAACAGACAGTAGTACAAATTTTAACAAAATTCCAGCTACATGTGAAAAAACTAAATATTATTACATTGTAGGGATGGGTCACGATTTTCAAATATTCGATTAGTCGATTTAATTACAGAATATCGATTAGGCTATGCGATTATTTTTTTAAGGATGTGAACCATGCACAAGTGCGTCTGACCCCCAAAACCCGGTTCGGTTGACTCGTGCTCGGACCCGTTTGGTTGGAAGAGGTGAGCCAGAGCGCAGTTCAGTTTAATTAGGGTGCGGTACGCTTGCAGTGTGTGTGCTAACCGCGCCGGAGCAGGGAAATATTGATACATGCAGCATGATTACATGAACACTTCTGAGCGGCAAATGCAATCTATAAATCAATATGTTGTGAGAGGGTCTTCTGTGTCACCGCATTCCAACCGACACAAAATAATGAACCACAAAGTTAACAAAACGATGCACTTCACTGTGCTGAGCGAGAAACTTCCTGTTTCCCGCGTATTAAGTCGTGAATATGAGCTAGCTGCATTAAAATTATTTGTTATTTGTTGAAAGAATAAAATGTAATATTCCACTGATGGATACCCATAAACATTTGCCGCCCATATATAAAAAAAAATCGACTTTTATGAAAATTTTTCTGAAGTAACGATATCTGACTGTTCACAAGCTTTTAATTATGGTATAAATTAGTGCTGCAACAACGCATCGACGTCATCGATTACGACGACTACAAAAATACATCGACATGCGTGAAATGCGTCGAAGCGTCACACTGTTTGTTTACATCTCGCGTAATGGCATACTGGGAATGGAGAAAGTTGCATTCTATCACAAAAACAGAGACCACAGTTATCAAAAGTATGGGAATACTTTAAAAAGAGGACAAATAAAATGGCCCTTTGTTCCCTTTGCAAAACCGATATGGTGGACCACGGCAACACAACTGCGATGCGCGAGCACAGAGGAAAACATCTTGGCGCTCTCCGGTGTTACGGTAACTGGTTACCATGTGATCTGGTGACCAACTTCCTGGTTCAGGTCTGATATTCTTGCGCTTGCGGCATTCTGAACAGTTGAGATGTTTTTAACTCGATGCGGTGCCGACACGCCTTGAAAAAAACGAGTGCGTCTCATCCGCGTGCGCGTCGCAACCGCGTCGCCTCCATTATGAGCGCGCTTACTGACGTGATGTGAACGGCCCCTTAAAAGACAGCGCGCCGTGAGACAACAGTCACAAACCACCGAGCTACCCCGAATCAGCTCCAGATCTCTGGAAACCATGCTAAACCATAGCAGAACTCTGACTACATTTTATGGTTTGTAATGCTAAAGAACATTTCATGACGTCTCAGACAACTGTAAATTTATGGCTACTGTCGTTTAATTATAAACGCTATCATAAACTCATATTTACCATAATAAAATAATTTTCTTTGCCTCTTTATTATTTTATACTGTAAAAACTTCAACCACATTGGTTGAAAATGAATAAAGGTTGAAATATTATATTAGAAGTTGTACTTATATTTTTTTTGTAAAGTTATCCAAATGATTCATTAGTTAATTAAAAAAAGAACATTAGATTAATTATTTATTGTAATAAAAATAATCGTTAGATTAGTCGACTAATCGAAAAAATAATTGTCAGATTAGTTGACAGAAAAAATAATCAACAACAACAACATCTCCGCCTTCTGTCGATTTTAAGATAAAATACAAACAATAAATGTTTTTTACACACTTTAATCTGTAGTGAGATATTCGCCTCATTTTAAGCGGCATGTAAATCAATTATATTTTCCTGTTTAATATTTGCAGCACGAAATAAAAACTAATAAATATTATATTTGGGTACATGTTGAAAAAAAAAACAGAACAATTTAATACAAATGAGTGTCTCATGAAATAAATCAATTTGAGTTTAAAATTCGTCAGTAAGCCGTTTTTGTGTTAAATGTGAAGAATGACAGGTACCACATACTTTTTTTTTAATAAATTTTTTGGCGGAGTATATACAGGTGTAATATATTTTACTTTATGCAATGTAATATGATTTTATTATCGTAATTATGACTTTATTCCTAAAATATTATGATGCTAATCTTATTTTATTTTACATTTTTTTTGGAGAAGGATAAACTGATCAAAAATTCTCAACTCCCTGTCTTGCACTGGCAGCTTTGTAGGCTATTTAAAAAACAATTAAATTAATAAAGAATCGAAACGAAATATGAACACTTTGCCATTAAAAGCCAAAACTAAACTATATGTCTACATCTGTAATCGTGGTCATGTTTGGTGAGGACTATAAAGCAGAAATCACAGACACAACCAAATTAAATCAGTATTGACAGGACACGTGCCCACCCATCCACATCAACCCCATGGACTGGTGGAAAACCAACGCCCACAAATACCGCCGACTGGCAAAATCAGCAAAGGATTACTTGTGTGTGCCTGCGACGTCTGAGCTATCAGAATGGGTGTTCTCTGCGGCCGGACTAATTGTGAACAGATTGTGCTCCCGTCTTCTTCCCAAACATGTGGACATGCTCATTTAAAAAAAAAATCTAAATATGAAATAGGTTTTTGTTATAAATACAGACGTTAAAATTAATGTTCACATAAGTGCCATCATTCAGGCTGTTCAAAATATGTTTTTGCCCGTAGGCCTACTGTGTTTAAACAATGATATTCTGTTTTAGCGCATAATGTGTTTTAAGCCTAATATTCATGACTGGATTAATCTGTTCTAATCTCAATTAATCTTTAAACTTTTTTTTTTTAATTCAATTAATGTTCATGGTCATTTTTTAGAAAAGAAATGTCCTAGGCTCCTACAGCCTTGTGAGCAGTTGATAATCGACAGACTGTTATGTTAAAAAGTGCCGTCATTCGGTTATGTTATATAAATATGTTTCAGCAATCATACAACCATAAATTGGCTTGGGTTGGGATAAACTATTCTCTAATGAATTAAACTTTTTTATCATACAGACTGAAAGTCTGAACAGATCTTTTTGATCTTTCATTAAATAAATCTAAAAATTCTAAACTTTCATTAAAGTAAAAAATAATTAAGTGGAGGGAAAATCTCATTGTGAAATAAATGTTTTCTCTAGTTTATGTTGGCCACGATTATTGGCACCCAATTATAGCAAAATCCTTTTTCCAAGATAACAGCTCTGAGTTTTCTCTTATAATACTTTAAGAGTTTGGAGAACACCTGATAACAAATCAGAGACCATTTCTTCATGCAAAATATGACGTCCAGGATCTCCGGCAGTAAAGTAGGCCCACAACATTAAAGATCCAGTAGTATATTTAACCCTGTAGATGGGGCACTTTTTATCTGTGTTTGTACTAAACCCATCTGTTGGGTTTGCTGCTGAAAAGCTATTTTTGTTTTGTTTTGTCTGGCTTCTGTGGTCAGACATGACAGAGAGTGAAACTCTGAAGTGCTCAGTCAGTGTTTGGCAAGTGAAAATATATGTGCTAAACTTATACTTATCCTCCAAATCACACATTGGTGAGAAAAAAAATCTTAGAATTTATTAGCCATTGGCTAATAATTGACATCATTTAGTCATCCAGAGTGAAGATTTAGTCACATGTGTGAGTGATTCACTGGCAAAGTAGAGGGTTGCATACAGTATTACACCTGAATGCCCAATAAAGCTGTTCCAGCTGTTTACATATTTTCTGTTGTCATACATAAAGCAAGTATAAATAGTAACTAAACACGATCCATTAATACTACATTAACCGTATTAACAGATGAACTAAGTTCATATTTATAAGCTCAAACTGTCAGTAAGTGACTGGTGTTTGCAAATGCTGTTTTGTACTTATTTATTGACGAGTCAGCAGTGGTATAACTGAATGCACTCACTGCTTCTCTTGGTGGGTTTTTGTTAAATGTGAACCAAAATCATCACAATTAAAAGAACCAAAGACTTAAACTACTTCAGGCTGTGTGCACTGAATTTATTTAAATATATGAGTTTCATGGTTTGAGTTGAATTACTGAAAAAAATAAACTTTTCCACAACATTCTAATTTATTGAGATGCACCTGTATATGATGAAACGTATTCTATATGAAATGACTAGTTTAATCCCATTGATTAAAAACTTGCTTTCAAATTCACTCTAATGTTCATCTTCACCGCGCGCAGCTCAAAACAGAAATGCAGAACATTAATAACTATCGATATGCTAATGTTACAATGAGAGCAATACTGTAAAAAACTACTTGTGAATTATTAGGGTTTCGCTGTCTTTAGTGTTTTAATCAAAACATAAAACATTATTAACTCCATTTGTATTTGCAAGGCGTTTGTTACACATTTTCCCTCTGTGTTAACATCAGTAATTATGGCTGTCGAACGTCTGACTTGACTCAATTAATTTTGTCCCACCCTCAAACATATGATTTGATTATCAGTCTAATATCGGCAAGATTTGAAAATTACGATTCGACTATGAAAATCCTTAGTCATGGACACCCCTTGTCAGTATCTACCTTTTATGGAAGAAAGTCACTAATAGTTGCTAAATATATTGCTAAAGTCGAGCTTGTGTGTGAGATGCAGGAGCTGATGGCAAGGGTGGTGGATATTTGTGGCGGTCAATGTTGTGGCAGGCCGCCACAAATAAATGAATGTATGGGAAACACTGTAATATTTTGTACAACCTGAGGGACAATGCTTTCACTAAAATAATAACCTGTTGGCCCTTTCCACCACAGCACAGACTGCCAAAATTCAACTCATAACAACACAAAGCTGAAGGAAGTCACAACACTGTCAAACTTAATTACATTTCCAACCTTTCGCTCAAAGATGCTCAAACAAGGTGGTTTGGTGATCTTACCCTCTCATCTGGGTCAGTGTGTCAGTGAGACTTGAATCAAAGGCAGTGACACACACTCTTAATGACCTCATTACCACACTCCCACGCTCATAAAAAAAAAAAAAAACTATAAAAGAGAACATGGTTAGCATGCTGTCAATGTACGTTAACACATTTGTGGGGTTGAGGTGAAGTGTAGGGGGAGCTTGCCTTTGTTACAACAATCTTTTTTCTTGCAGGTGAGGAGAAATGAAGGTCAGTCACTGCTGGTTTATCATGCTTTTACAACAGGATCCAAAATTCTGTGGGTTTTATGAAGGTAGGTTTAATTTGAGCTCTGTGGGGACTAAACTTCAGGAAACCATGACAGAGTTATATAGCTATAGCTGTCAGTGGGCAAAACAAAGCTGTATGAACATGTTTTTTGAGGATGAATATGTAATATCAAATACCTGGATTTGTGGGGGAAAAAAAAATCCAGGGCACAATCACACAAGAGTCTTTAAACACTTGAATTTTGTTTTGCTAGGCTGCACTGCCAGGTTTAACAGAGCTAAATCTGCTGTGCAGCACATTGTGGCCTGAAACTCTTGTTCAGGCTGCTTGATGACGGTTTCATGCATCAGCAATTCTCAATCAGACTGCTAGGATGCTATGGCACCATTCTGAGACTACTAAAGCACTAGTGACTGTTTAAAACAACACACTCACTCTACACTTAAAGCCCACCAATTGGAGTTATACTACTGTAGATGACCAGTAACAATATATATAGAGCCAAATTCAGCCACTAAATCCAATCCTGCAGTTTGGCATACTACTAGTGCCCATGTCTAATAATTTGCAAAGCCATCTGCCATGGCTGTAAGAAACTCAAACAATGAATAGATTTCCAGTTTTTATTCTCCATAACATCTGTCCTGAACACGAGAACAAAAAAAACGAACATAAATTCGTCAGTTCTGCTTTGAATAACACAATATAAATGGCAGCCAGGAGGGTAGCAGCTTTCAGTGTTTTACAAACACACCGAGAGGCCAGACAAAATATAACAGTGAAATATGGCACTGCAGACTGGCTTGGTCATCTATCTTGACCCTTTGTCCTGTGCTACATTAGCAATCTGTGCCATTTATAATAACAGACATAAATACAGCACGCTCACACACACACACATATCTTTTATTGAGCTCACAGAACTTGGCCTGAGGAGAAAAGCAGTGTCAGTGGGAGTGTATTTGCTTAATGGACAGCATCCTCTTTACCTCCAAACACCAGCATGATGCCTTAAGTTGGCCACAAAACAAGAAAACAGATCACAGACAGCAACAAGCCACAGAGACAGACAAAAAGGATTTCAATTTTGTGTTTGTGTCGTGTCGTGTGTGTGCATCACTTTGAAATTAAATGAACCAGTCTATGGCAGAACAAAATATAGGCCCTGTAAACAAAACTTACAGGTCAAAACTGTTCACTATTTATAAAAAAAAATTGCATTGACATATTTTGATTAGCTAAATATTTTACACCCAAATTTATATAATGTGCCCTAAACATATTTAAGTAAAATCCACCACAAGTGTGTATGCTAACTATATGTTGTTTTTGATTATAAGACAGCTACATGTACCAAAACGCTTCTAATTGAAAACTCTAATGAGTACCATGGGAGCTCTAATTACATGGAATTTAAAATATACATTCACCATTGTCTTAACATTGAAACTCAAGCAAACACAGTTGGAGCAAATCATGGTTGTATAACACAAAGATGGTCTCACAACAACAATAGTCAATAGTCCCATGAGTAAAACTACAACCTGAAAATACTAGCTAAGATAACTAACTCTGTTTCAGTTTAATATGAAAGGCTCCATGCCTGCTGATACATGTGAGGGCTGTACCCTTCACCACAGCAAAAAGTCACCAAACTCGTAACGTGGCTTAACAAAGCATTCAATCAGAAACAACTTTAATCTCTATGGTGTTACATCTCTATAGCTTTATTCCTAAAAGGTTCCATTCGTATTACTTTAAGCCTGACTACAATTGTACTACTCTTGCAATGATGTGGTTGAACTACATATCACTATAAAAAAAATTGTATTAAGTGAAGTGACATTAAGAATGAGAACGTCACTAGCAACAAGTTTATGAATAATATTTATTATTTTGTGGTACAATAATGTGGTATAGTAATAAGATTGGTTTTGCATATAATTTTTCAGACACTTAAAAACAATCTGCATCATATCTGTAATAAAAGAAGAATATTGGTCCATCTCTAATGAATGTAGGAACAAATGTCACTTCATTCGGTGAAACATCCATTTAGGGCCATTATGGTAATATATTGAAATCAAACAACTAATTATAATAACCAGAACTCAAAGGGCATCCAACAACGACAACTCAATGTTAAAGACATGCAGTGGCCATTAACAATAACCAATAACATAATCACAAACGGGCATGACTGCTAGCACAAACCTAATCATATTTATTGATAATACCTCGATAATACCTTGATAATGACACAGTTTATTCATCCCAATCCTTTGCGGATATCAGCGCTAACAGCAATTAATGTGTCTATGCAAAAATGCCCCAGTCTTGTACACTAGTTGTGAATGGCATCTACCTGCATGAATTCTCAAAGTACAGACTTCTCTCATCTCTTACACGCCACTCCCATATCTCCTGCTTCAGACAACATGCAGTTTTTGAAGTTACGAATGAATGGAGCTGTCATGTGTTCGACAGCAGCACTGGCACTGCACCATGACATCCTAAAATGCAGTGACAACTATGACGCTCATCTGACACTGGACACAACATGCAAAAGACGCAGCTCGAGTTACAGACGGGCATTTACCCGTGTGTCATAATAAAAGTGATCAAACCGTGACACTTACTTGCCAATGACCTCGCACAGCTCGTAAACATCTTCAAAGAGCACGTCGTCGTCGGCCATGGTCCAACAAGACCGGGGAATTTACACTCCCCCCCCCAAACAAAATCCGTCCAAACGGTAAATATCAGAGGATTTACAGTGTAGATTAGAGTACCTGGAATGTGCGGCGAAAAGAAACGCTGACAGCCGACGTTATCTCTCCAAATTCCGATAAACAAATAATTATTGATTTCCTTTCGGTTTTAAGGGGAAGAAAATATCCGTTGGTGGTTCAGTTGAAGCGGGTGGACAGGAGTGAGCGCTCGGTCCGTTTGACTCACTCTGCCCCACCTTCTCTTCCCTCTCTCCCGGCCCCCTTAATCCCGCCACTCGATGCTAGGGTAATTCAAACGTTAAAAACAACTCCAAAATAATCGCTGTTGAAGTCACGGAAACAAGTAGGTTAAGTCTTCTAAACGCTAAACTAACTAACTAACTATTTCTATCGAGTCCAAAAAATAACTACACACCGTTTCTGGGATTTAAAAAAAACGTAGGCTGCTATTAAAGTGCGCAGTTCAGTTGATTCTACTCATTCTTCCCACGCGCAGGGCTTCACTGAAACGCGCGAGGCTTTTCCCTTTGCTCGTTCACGCTGGCTGCCGTTGCTCCAGTTCCCCCTGACTCCAGCGCTGCTGCTCCCAGCTTCCAGAAAAACCAGACTCCTCCCACTCAAGGTTATGAAACTGGATTGCCTTAACGCCATAATGGCTCCGACAGGACTTTTGTATTCCTGCATAACCCAGCACTACTGTTTGAACCAAAATGACGACTAGGCTTCTTAGACTGTAAGCCAAACTGACAGTTTCTTAATGGTGCTAAATGCGAAGCGTTAATCAAATTAAACAGCTTTTTGAAACCTTTAATTTACTAGTCTGTCTATACGTCAATATAGTAATGTTGCCTACACTATATTCATGTAATAATAAAAATATACGAAAAAGTGATTAAAAGAGATGTTATTTTTATCTTAAAATTTAATTCGAATTCAAAATGCTTTATTGCCATGATTGTTGTACGTGCAATATTACTAAAGCCTTAAGCATGGTATGCATAAAAATCACTACTAGTAGTAGTAATAATAGGCTAATAATAATAATTAGATGGCCTATAAATTAGAAATCTCATTGCAACCATATCATCCAAATCTGATCCTTTATTTATTTACTTTCTTACTTACTATGTATACTAAATTGTCATTTTGTATTTTTTTTTATAATTGCTTAATTAAATAAAAATAAAATAATCAAATAAAATGAATGGTTGTAATACCACTAATGGTTGTAATGGGAGGTAAATATCACAAATATAAATTTTATTGAGATAGCAAGGTGCATTTGTAGTCCAATATAAGAAAGCTGACTTAAGGTTTGCAATGAAAGAAAATTTATATGGGATTTGTCTACACCTTATACATTAGTGCCTTTGAATTACTGCATTGATTTCTGTAGCTGATGATTGGTGGGATGCACTTGAGCTAATTGGATTTTGTAAATTGAATCCATTCATTCAGTCTAGAATTCATTCAGTCACTTCTCAATGTCCATTTATAGTCTGAGTCTTTAAAAATATATAAAGGCATGAAGGCAGCTGACTCAGATAAAAGATAAATCTACTAATTCACACACAGACATACACACATACACACACAACAATGATCACATGACTGCATGTATTTTTCTGTCTTAAATGCTAAAATGTATCAGCTTATTTTGCCATCACTGAATTTGGTTAAATGTCAAACTGTTACTTTTTACTAAGGACACTGTGTTAGAAATTATTATACATCAATTTGACAACTGAAAGGCAGCTGCTTTTTAATGCACATTTCAGACACTGTGCGTGTGATGGACAGAGGATATTTGGTATCCTCGGGGGATATTCTTTTTCTGGCCAATGGTAGCATGTGAATGGCAGAAAGAGTGACATTGTGTGTGCCCCAGAGTCTGAGCTCCTGAGTGACTTTGCGCCACAGGGCAATCAGTCCCTGCAATCACTGTATGCTTGCCTAAATCTCATAAAACACAAACATACTGTCAACTAGTTTAGCATCAGGACAAAGACTTTACATTTATTGCAAAAAAAAAAAAAAAAAAGATTGCTCTGGAGTTGCTTCCAGCCAAAATATGAGTCATCTATCTATATGACTTCCATGAAGTCATCTTGTCTAAATCAGAAGAGAAATATGAACAGATTAAGTACCATTTATAAGTGAAAACAGTCCAAAACAGTTCTAAAAAAATATGTCAGTGGATTTTGATGTGAGAGGGCAACATGTTTGGACGTGTTATTATGAATAATGGATTCATATTTTGGAGAGAAGCAATGGTTTAAAGTTAAAAGTTGTAATGATGGACGTTTCTTACAAACATGCATCTTATCACTCCACAAAACCTGAACTAATGGACAGGAGTCTTGTGGATTATTGTGATGTTTTTATCAGCTGTTTAAACTCATTCTGACGGCACACATTCACTACAGAGGCTTCATTGGTGAGCATGTAATATAATGCAAAATTTCTCCAAATCTGTTCTGATGGTGTAACAAACTCATCTACATTTTGGATGACCTGAGGGGGAGTCCATTGTTTTAACTATTCCATTAAACGAACTGAGTAAAAGTCTATAGATTTAGACTTGCCAGAGTAACTTAAATGTCTTTCATTTCACATCTGGGGTACCAATTACACATTAAAATGCTACAAAATAACATTTGTAACTTGCAACTATGCAAATATGTAGTGTTTGCATGAAATACATGAAAGAGAAGCAGGTATATCCAACTGATAAGTCAATTTATTTTGTTTTCTTAATTATATGATTATTTACATTTTAAACTATTTTTCCTACCAGTTTGGATTGACATGATCCTCCTAAGCCTAAAGACTGCCAATGACTTATAATTAAACTGCCTCTCTGTTCTTCTGTTTTTGTCTCTCTGTGTTCCTCTTTTATTTCTGACAGCTGAACAGATTCAATCTAGACTATTATCACTTGAAAACACAGTGCATGATCATCAATTTGTGATGAAAGCCACTTTGTGACATGCAAAGATGTCAATAGAAAAATTGCTTTTTAGCAGTTATCTTAATAATTGTTACTTTGACGTGACAATTGGCAGTGAAAAATGCAAACTCAACTATGGCTTTTCTGATTTGGGGCTAAATGTATTGTTGTAATTGAAAAACACACCGGGAACACCAAATTCAATTATATGTTATAGCAGTCAATGGCAAACGCAACTCAAGTCTTTGCCAGTTATTCCGGCAGATGTTATCAAAGAAGCAAAACAATGCTAGTTAGCATTTTCCAATGTTAGCAGCCACCCGGATACTGATGGAATTTTATTTGGCCCGTCTCAGCACTGAGCTGTTTTACCACATCATTCACACATAGAGTATTTTCACATACTGAATGGTATTTATGCATTAAAATATATACAGTATATGTATATGTATTTTTCCTTTTTTCCTTCCTCTAAACCTTGACCTCAATCTTAGTAGAAAGTGTTGTTTTAGTATTATTTATACATTATTATAGTATATATATATTAATGTTTTAAATGAGCTATTACAGTATATTTATATTTTTATATTTATATTTCAGTTTTTATTTTATTTCATTTTCAGACTTTATTTTTGTAACTCTGTTATGTGCTGTCATTTTTTTATATATATTTATTTTCAGCATTATTTTATTCCAGTTTTATCTAATTTTACATTTCAGCTTAATTTTAATTACAAAATGTTTTTTTTTATTATTTATAGATTAAATTAACAATAATACTTGTAATGTGATGCAACGGTTCATTCCTATTGTACGTTCACTGGGTAACTGGAAAAGAGAAGCGTTTTGAGGCCTATATAAGACCTTGATTCATCAAACAGGGAAAACAGGTCCTCAGTCCCCACAGGGAAGACTTACTGACCCCTATATTGTTGCTACGCTTCCACAGAGAAATGTCCCTCAATGGGATCTCTGAATTAAAACCTAAACCACTCTGAAATATTTCAACATGTTCAGCCAACCAGCAATTCTCATTACCTGAACACCTCTCCAAACAGGCATGTCTGGTCAGTCTGGCTAGAATTACCATAGCAGAAAAATGTGTTGATGATTATTACTGTATGTGTTGACACATACAGAAAGCTCAAATTGGTCTCCAGAGGCAGCATGACCTCTTTTTCTGGTGCTTTGTATATCATGCGGTGAGTGGCAAGGCCTTTGTGATGTTTTATTGTCACAAGGGATTGTTTCACACTGTGGAGTGCCCTAGGTGCATGTTTTGTGCTGCTCTCTACTATCATTCAAGGAGACCATTACGGGGAATGCAGGGAAAATCACATCTTCTTAATATGCTCAGTTTCAGCTGCCCTGAAGAACGACACTGTGATAGTCAATTCAAAAGACAGGCGTTTGGGTTTTTCAGACTTGATTTTGATAGACCACTGCACATAAGGGGAAAAGATTAAAAAGAAAAACCCTGAAAACCCATTATTATTCCCTCTGGCCTCTATAATGAAGACATTGGAGTAATTATTAGTAAGAAAAGTATTTATAATTGTATGGGAGAATGCTCGCAATCATTAGCTATGGAAATTCTGTAGCCTTTATGCCTGATGTGCTCAATAATGTTTTATTCACATTTAGTCAAACAAACTTGGGGGAAAATATTGGTGCTCATCATCATGTTAGAAAGCATCACAGAGTGAATGTGTCTGAAATCTGTGCCTGCAGCATCTAAATACCTTGACTTAAATATTGAAAATATTTCAAAAATGTTTAAGTTCAGTAATCTTTAATTATATTTTAGTAGTGTCCAAAACAGGCACATTTGTCTACGTTATTAATTAATTTGTAATTGGCAGGTGTAAAAGAATGGCCAGGCTCCACCACCAATCACAGCGATCCCTATCACTGGAGTACTGATCACCTGCACCTATCAACAATCAAGCACCTCATCAAGCAGCCTGTATAAAAGCACACACCTCAGACACTCTCATTGTCTGGTCTTGTATACATGTAGAGGACTTGCTGACTTTGCTACTGCTGCTGCCATTTGAATACTTAATATCTGTGTTCCTCCTAGTGTCTCTTGTTTCTCCTACTGTTGCTCCCAGGTAGCTGAGACGTGTGTGTGCTCCTCCTGGGACTTGGATTATTCCACTCATCATGTCCTTTGAACTGTTCTACAAACTATATTCTCACCATATCAGGATCCTACACCCGTGACCGAAATAAACTTTATAGTAGACACTAACCTGTTGTGTCAGACCTCTTCCATTACAGCAGAATTATAGATTGCAACTAAAATTGCAGATAACAAAATATTCATTTGTGATAGTAATTTAAAATCTGGGACAAAATCGATTAGAAAGTGAGCATCACTGTTCCCTACAGAGCACTTGAAGTGATAGTCTGAAGCAAGAAGGGTGGTACTCATTCTTAAAAAAATAAAGCTTCTCATTGGCATATTGAAATATATAAGGAACATTTATCTTTATTTTTTGTTTAACAAAATACACTGGCAATAAATTAATAAAGGTACTCTAAAACATTTAAATATTCAAATATTTAAATAAATTGCATCACTATAAGTAGCCTACCTAATACATAGGCACAAAGATTGAGCCTGCCACAGCATTTGGTACATAGCCTTTGGACTGTGAGTATGGATGAATAAAAAGATCACAGATGAAAATATATGAATACATGTCACCCTGTGATGTTTTGTTAAATAAGAGTGGATAGTTCTTATATCAGATTACCTTCCTCTGTGATGCAAAATAGTCTGGTGACCTAGAGGGATAAATTCATTAGACTTTGCTGTAATGAGATTATCACCACTTTTGATGCTCAGGGTCTCAGGAGAGCTTGACCTGACATGTTCTATCAGTGCCCTCTTGTATAAGGATTAAACAACATACACTCCCTGATAATGCAATCATTTCACTTTACAGGTTTTATTGTTATAATTCTGCAGCAACTGCTATGCACAATACAAAACTTTAATGCTCAGGGAATGGGACTGAAAGAGTGGGAATTGACTTTGATCACCTCTCTCATAGACCCAAAGATTGAATTAAGGATGCGTCATATGGGTGCTGCCCCCATGTGGCTACTACACAGTTATATACAATTTAAATCCAATATTCTTCAATATTTATTACACAGATTCAGGAATACATTTTAAGGCTTTTTAAAAGTTCATAAAACAAGAGATACTTTAATATTTATATTTTCTTAACTATGCAAAGCACAGAATGTACAACCAGTATGAGATTTTATTCAAGTGTAGACTGTGGATTAAAAAATGATGTGTGTGTATATTATATACATCAACGTACACAGAATGTTTCTGAGAAAATAAAATAATTATCACTTCCAGTTCTCTACATTAAAGTGTGATGCATAAATCTCACAGTTGGTGTGCAAACAATTTGGAGACATTAAGAAGACCCCCCCAACCCCCCCCCACCCGGCTCCATACACATAACTCATAGAAAATGGTTGCCAACTGCTGTGAGAATTACAGAAAAGGTACAAACTGTCACTGTGGCTGTACCCTTTCAAAAGGTACGAATATTAGTGCTAATGTGTAGTTTTAGGTATGTAGTACCATTTAGGGGTAAATGCACTAAAAACAGATAATAGTCTAAGAAACAGATTATAGTTCCACAATTAAATTCTTCTAATATTTGACCTCAAACAGTGCAATTCTGTGCTTGTCTTTTGAATATAGCTCGAAGTCTAAAGACCGCTTTATGTTTTGTAACAGTGTAATAGATTGAAATGACAGAGCAGCATATGTGCCAAATGATGGTGGACAGCTGTGAAGAAGAAGCCCATCTGTGTCACAATGGTGCTTCATTAAATCTTATGGTGGAATTACACACCTCATGTCTCCTCGCTATTGATATACCCTAAAAGTTATTATATATGTTAGAGAAATTAGTAAAATACATTTGAGAGATCATCTAGAAGATTAAAATATGAAAGCATCACATGACAGGTCGTTTGGGTGTGTTGAAAATAAAAATATCAAATGCATAAAATAAAAATACTAATTTAGTATGACATACACTAAAATAGCACTACTGCTTAAAAATTAAGTTAATAGATAGTTCAGAAGTTTTAAAAAATACAATAAAGGGCACATTAATTACAATTTAAGGTAAATATTGGTCTATGGCACAGTTTGAAATGGGCTTTTGTAAAGCCTATAGACGAACATCATTTGGAAAATGTAAATATAGCCCAAATATATAAAGAATCACTATAATATAAAACAAACAAGGACAACATATGTCTGAAAGTCACTGAACATCCCACAAAAATAAAAGTTTGGCTCATGCCCTTATTAGGTCCCAAATATTGATATTATTTTCTTTAATGTGTTTCAAGAAATGTACATTCAAAATCATGTTGTCTGATCAAAGCTTCATCAGTGTTGTAATTCATTCAGCATGATCATAAATCATAACCATAAGTTCATCTGTTGTTCTTGTTGCGGCATTTTCCTTGAGTTTGTGTTGTTGGCACTGCAGGCACAGTGAAGGTACACTATTATCATGCTTATTCCCTCAGGTCTGCCTTTAGAGTCAGAGCTGAATTGCTCATCAAGATAAACCTATCCTGCCAAACTGGTTTCAGTCCAAATCTCTTGTGGCCTGACTTTCACAGCTCACATTAGAGTTGAGTGTTGAGAATCTGCTATAAAAGACAATTACCGGTCACAAAACTTGAAACTTCCTATTGAGAAGCTAGGGCATAAATAAAGATTAGATACTGAAAGAAAAATAAAGACAAGATGGATGTCCACTGAACCATTTTTAATTAAACAAGAGGGACTAAGCAGTGCACACATAGACAGGCATAAGAAATAATCCCATGGGAAAGCTGGTGATGTTTTAATGAATTCTACTGGGCATCAGCTCAAGCTGTATTTTATGTGTTGAAAGTTTGAACAGATGTAAGTATATATATTTTTTATTTTTGCCTTACCTCAGATTGCCAATACTCTTCTTGATTAGATTTGGATTACACTCCAAGAGAAAAAGGTTTAAAAAAGCTGTCCCTGGGGTACTATTATTCCAAAAGTTACACCTTTATTTCTTATTTACCCATAGGGGTAAATAAAGGGGTAAAATATTAGGCCTATCCTAAATGTATACATACTAGTACCTTTTGAAAGAGTACCATGCCATTGAGAGCTTTTCTACTGATCTTAATGTTGCTGTTTGTTTTTTCTTTTTACTACGAATGTACTATTTGATTAAATTCTGATTCATTTGGGCATATTTCAGTTCATTTTTGTTTATCCTAGGGAACCAGCTCATAACAGTAATTTCTTTTTGATGATTTGGACTACACTGTTTTTGATTTGCTAAAAAGGGTTACACTTTATTTTGATGGTCCCTTTTAGAACATACAGTACAGACCAAAAGTTTGGACACACCTTCTCATTCAAAGAGTTTTCTTTATTTTCATGACTATGAATATTGTAGATTCACACTGAATGCATCAAAACTATGAATTAACACATGTGGAATTATATATGGAATTATATACATAACAAAACAGTGTGAAACAACTGAAAATATGTCATATTGTAGGTTCTTCAAAGTAGCCACCTTTTGCTTTGATTTCTGCTTTGCACACTCTTGGCATTCTCTTGATGAGCTTCAAGAGGTAGTCACCTGAAATGGTCTTCCAACAGTCTTGAAGGAGTTCCCCGAGAGATGCTTAGCACTTGTTGGCCCTTTTGCCTTCTGTCTGCGGTCCAGCTCACCCCTAAACCATCTCGATTGGGTTCAGGTCCGGTGACTGTGGAGGTCAGGTCATCTGGCGCAGCTCCCCATCACTCTCCTTCTTGGTCAAATTGCCCTTGATGCCTTCAGTGTGACTCTACAATTTTCATAGTCATGAAAATGAAGAAAACTCTTTGAATGAGAAGGTGTGTCCAAACTTTTGGTCTGTACTGTATGTTGACAATAAATTTTGCAACTACAGGTAAAGTAGAATTCAACTGTAGTCAGTAGAATGTCAGACATTAAGCAGACAGTCTACTAATATTCCAATTCCAAAGTTACTTACTGTCAGAATGTCAAAAAATGAAAATTCCACATCAATGTACAAGTGATCACTCACAATGACCTATGTTTGTTAATGTTTTAAGTGTCAATTCATGCTAAAAAAGACTGTTCAAGATGTATTGATCTTGCAGTATGTTGAGGCACACTGAACACAGGCTCAGGTACTGGGATGATGCATGATTCAACTGAGGTTCAATTCCCATTGATGTTTCTTATAATAAAACACATTATAGCTTCATTTTCAAGGAGTGCTAATTAATGGAAATTGCCTGTGTCTGCTTGGCAGTGAGTACTGTGTACGGTAATGGGGCACTCTGACTGCTTTCTTACTGGGTATAATGTGCTATTAGCATAGATTTAAATATGACAGAGGAGAGTGTGGGGAATTTACTACAGAGAAGGAAAAGCCCAGTTCTGAAGTCTGACTTGGCAGTTTAACAGATTATAATACAATTAAAACACGAGTCATCAGGCCTGATGTAGTCCTTCAAAGGAATAATTCTATGTAGTGTTGGATCATGTTCACTTTGCATAATCTCATGTATAGAGAATGTCCAATGGTTTCCAAGAGTCTGATATTACCTTTAAAATCACAGATTCAAACTCAGATTTCAACCTAGAAATGATCAGAATGCTTAAGGGTTTTGAAAATGTAAAAACGAGAAGTTTTAAAATGGGTAAATAAAATATATCATATTCTGAATATTTTATGTTACTGATTAAATAAGTTGTGACACTGATCTTGTGAGAGAGAGTGAGAACATCTATTGTTATTACAAAGACAGATTCATTGCTATTGAGAATTCAATGTCATTCTCTCGTGCTTTGATATATGTACTGCATGACTTTTTATCATTTCTTTTTTTGACAAGGAAAAAGCCATATCAAAGTGTTTGCATTTAAAGACAATATGGCAACATTTGCTTCCTTATTCCATGAAACAACCTAACAAGTTCACTTTGTCATCTAAATATCGCAAACATTTTAAAACCAAGTGAGCGGTGTGACAGATGGTGCTGTGGAACATTATCACACAGTACCTCAGCACCTTACCCATGAGATCTTATTTCAGTAACAACTCGCCTGTTATAACCAAGAAAGCTGTCGAAAATGCAAAGGGGCTTTGTCTGCTGAAGAAGAAAAAAGTTATGCATCACTTTATTTACTCTGGATGCATGGCACTGGTAAATATGGGGGGCACATACTTTTTACCACAGTGTATATATTTGTTAATGTTTGTCTTGAAATGTTTTTGTTCTATTTGTGGAGTGAATTAATGAAAAAGACGTGGTTGCAGGATGTAGAGACAAACAAACAGAAGACCATATTACACATGCTGTAAAAGGTCTTAAAGTACAAGCAGGAAAAGGAGAATATTTCTGTATTTCAACATAATATGTAATCTGCATGATGAATCAAGCATACTTCTACTCTACAACGATTCCACTTTAGAAATTTAGCTGACTTTATATTGGCCTGATATTTACAGTTGCAATTTAATATTGAGGTTGTTGTTTATTAGTTTGTCTCTGTTTCAGAAACACAAGAATGTACAAATAACATACAATTGCACTTTCATTAAAATAAATAAATAAAACGAATTAACAATCATCCAGGAAAAACTAAATGTGTGAAGCTGAAGAGTCCTCTGGGATAAATTCAGCTCACAGCATTCGTTGAGCTGTAGGTGAGAAAGGAGAGAGGGGTGTATCACCCATTCATTTTCATAAAGCTAGTTATAGATTGAGAGTAAACATTTAGCATGAAATTACTTTAACAGTTTATTGTTCTTTACCTTAATTATGTAAAAAACCTTAAGAAGAAAACCTTTCATAAAATCTTTTGAAAAACTCTTTAAAAATCTAAAGGAAATGTTTTAAAGCCTTAAAACACAAGACCTTTAGATGTTTGTTTTATAATATTTTATAAGTGTGCTCAAATTTCTGAAAAAAAAAAAACGTGTGAACAATTCTATTTGAGCACAATTCCAACAACATTCACCAAAAATCTTTATTGAAATACACTGGACTTTGTCCACATAAATTTGAAGAACAAGTATAAATGTGAAATTCATAGTTATGACCACTTAGAAGGGCTGTGGAATAGTTGATTTAGATTTAGACCACTTCACCGCTTCTTGGCTCTTGGAACTTTTTTGGCAGATTGGAACCAAAGTCTGCAGGATGATGGCCCACCAGGAGCAAGATTGGACACCCCTGCAGTAGGTTATTGCTAATATTGTAGTAGTGTTTGTCTTGCATCTCGACTGTTTGTGGACTAGCAGAAGATTTAAGATAAATATACAGTTGTAAACATTACAAACATATGTCTGTGTCACAAATAGTGTGGGGTGATTTACAAACTAGTTACATTTACAACTGGCGTAAGCATCATATGGAAAAGTCCTGAAAACAAAAAACAAAATAAACAAGTATGTCTAGTTATTTCTATGGATCATGCAGATTTTTTGCATAACAAAATGCAAGGTGACAAAAGATCACTTGTATTCTGACTCTCTTTGTCATTTTAACTGCATTGCTGGGTCTGACAGAACTGACTTTAGATAGATCATGCAGAATGTAAATACAAAATGTCAAGAGTTTTCCATTGTGTGGGGTGAAAGGACATTTCCAGCACTAGTCTGGTGATTGTGTGCAGAAATGTCAGAGCTCAGAACAGTCAGGCCAATGACATGGCCTTTAGAACAGGCATAGAGAGATTGATTCCACTCTTCCTGTTCTGTCCACAGCCTATGCCGCCAGTCCCAACCAGTTTTCTTTTCTTTGCCCTTTTTAAGAGGAAGATGTTGGTAAAAAGATACCATAATGGAACAAAAAAGAAGGCAAGAGGGATAGAAATGGGGGAAAGAGAGGAGAGCAGTTTCCATAGCAACTCAGAGAGCAGTTGAATAGGAGAACGGTGCGGGCAGTCAGCCAACAGAAAGATTCAACTCAAACTGAATTGCTGCTCCTGCAATTCAGCCTAATTTGAAGAAGTCTCAATTAAATACAAATATGATGTTTTGGGAAACTCACAGTTGATGAACAGCTGGGATAGTATTTGCTCCTTCACACATACAGCACCATAAATATCCCATTATACCTGCATATCATTTAAGTCAAAGGATGAGTAAATGAATATGCAGTATTCATGACGCAGTAAGCAATAATCCCAGATATCCCAATGCTTCTGCTGAGATTCTGAAAACAGCAGACACTTTTCCCATCCCATCATGCCGCAGGAGCTAAAGAGCTGTCAGATTCCAAAAGTTAAAAACTGCACACCTTTAAACCTAAAGAAAACAGTACATCAATGGTTAAGAAGTATATCTTCCTCAAATGTTATTTGAGATTCTGGATATACAGTTTATTTACAACAAATGTGAGAACCAATAGACCTTTAGTGTCAGTACATCAATGGTGTGAAACATCTTAACAAGTGCCAGTCTGAATATCAGCAAAAGTGAACTGCTTAGTTTAAAAATGATTACATTTACAAGCTAATTCAGTTAGTAAAGGTGGTTTTCTCCTTTTCTCTTAGGTTTTAACATTTAGGACATTTAATTAAATATCACTGAGACATAATACTCATTCATTGACAGTGAAGCCGTGAACATGGCTGACAGATGAATAGTTCAGCAAACCATTCCTCTCCTGTCTGGATAGACCTTGTCACAGTAAATAGCATCATGAGTCAAAGCCGATGACTTAAGACACTAAGAACCACACAGGGATGTGTTTAGAGCTCTGAATTGTCTTCAAACATCAGATCCACACTCATGCATTTCACACCTGCTACTTTAATAAACTGTAGCACAATGGCATCAGCAAAAACATTTATACTTATACATCCCATTCTAAAGCTTACTGCAAACACTGAAGATAGCTGTAGACAGGTGCAATGTGTCTTCTTAATTGTAATTTCCTGCAGCAGGAATGTTTTATTAGTTAGTAAATATATTTAAGTTGGGGAGATGAATTGTATAAGGTAGAAATTTTACAGTTCTATTGTTTACCCATAGTTGTAAGCATAAGTTAGACTGATTACCATAATGCAAATACCAATTATCAAGGCAGGACAGGAGTTTTTGTTAAGGAACTTTTATACTATTTTCTGTATAGAAAAGATGGTATAGATGGTATATCATCCTTTTAAAGTTATCTAGTTACTTTAATACAAAACAAATGTAAATAATAACCAAATCGTCAGGAGATGGGGGCTCGTCCGGGATATATACGCAGCTAGACTGAAGCTTTTTAAAATATTACAATCCAATTATATCAATTTAAATTATAATACTAAACAAAACCATATTTTCTAAGAAATGAATTAGTCCTCTGCATTTTACCCATCGAAGTGCACACACACAGCAGTGAGTGAACACAAACACACCGTGGACACACACTTGGAGCATAATTTCTGGCTCAAGATTAAACAGACAGGGAATGTTACGTAAGAGTAAAAATCAGTAAATCTTACTTAGTTGTTTTTTTATTATTCATTAGAATGTACTGTGCTAACAAACCATTTCACTAGAATGAATCAGACTGTCCAGAACTATACCGTATGAGAGATGGCCATTTAGGTTGGACAAAATTGATTGCTTTTATAGTTCAGTAAACAAGGCAATTTTAGGTAACATACATTTCAGGCACAATATTCTGCATGTTTTATTCCAATATCCAAACGAAGCTGAAGCAGGAACAACCGCTGTGTATCCGAGGATCACACAGAAGTGATGTTTCATTCCTGAAAGATTCAGTGTTTGTAAAAAAATCGGTTGAATAGATGGTTAACTGATTCGCTCTTTAATTGCAGCCACTTACCGCCAACTTAATGGCGAATCCATGTATCTCACAATAAGAGTCACTTAAAACAGAGCAAGAAAAAAAAAATAGCCTATTATTTATTATAGGGTTAAAAAGTAACCCAGAGTCCCATGGGCATTCAAAAATATTTCTTTATAACTAGACTACTTGTGTCTTTTTGTGTCTACTTCAAATGGTAATTTTATATGAATATCCACTTACAGCTATGAACCTCAGATATCTGAATGCAGATCAAGAGAACAGTTGGTGAGCTGCAGAGATTTCCTCTAGCTGCTGAGCTGTGACTGAACTCAAGATTCAGAACCCAGCATGAAGACACCAACTGTTCTGGAACTGTGTGAAATGCAGAGCTGTTGTCGACAATCTTTTGGCTTTAATTCATGACATTATAAAACTGCTCTTCTTGGTCTGGGTTTTACAGCTTTGGTATTCATAATGGTTACCTTCACCTTAGTGACAATAGCATGGGAAGAAAACTAAATTAAGTCTTTAATATTACACACTCTATAGTCCTTTAAAACAGTATATAAATTTCCTCATATACCTCCCACATCTGTTTGGATCATACTAATTTAACAGTTTACACACACTTTTCCTCATAAGCCTGGTTTTCTGTGATAAGCTGATGGGTGAGGGAGGCTGTTCATGTGGGAGAAAGATTTAATAACATGTCTGTGATTACATTTTTGAGGCAATTAGTATATGTTCTGAATCTAAACTTCCATCAGAAGCAAACTGTGATTAGCTTTCCAGCTATAGGTGTCAAACATTTACCCATTTGTCCTACTAAATACAAGACAGTTGTAATCATGTTCTCTGTCACTTCTGGGAATGATTTACAATCCTAATATGTTAACATGAAATGAAATGCAGGCCTGGGTAATAGTGATTATTTCAACCTATGTAGGCCAACATAAATGCATTATGTTCAGTTAATTTCACTAGAACGCAGAAACCATGAGGATGTGTTTTCACTGCAGAATATTAAATAATATTAAAATAAATGAATGGTTATTGAAACTCTTGATTGTAACCATTTCTTAATGCAATGCATTACATTTTAATTGAAATAGGTAGACTATCCAATGAAATCACATTTTAAATTGTTAACATTTATTTGTCAGAAGCGTTATCAACATCATCATCCAACGCAGCATTTAACACTAGTACACAGATCTGTAGAACAAGTAGGTTACAGAATGAAATTGAATATGCAAACACTAGTGTCTGCTATTTGGAATAGTAGTGAAATTTTCACAAAGTCATGCTAAAAACATCCATAAGAGGCTAAGAGGCTAAGAGGCTAACTAGACAAAGTTATCATCTATAGCGATGGTTATTAATGAAAACTATCAGTAGTAACTATCAGTAACTACTAATAAAATGATCCACCCCAACCCTATTGTAATGTATCAACCAATTTTGTTCAAATAAATATGGTACAATTTAACAATGTTTATCCCTCAAAAACAGAGAAAGAAATCTTTCACAAACATCTACTGTACATGTCTGTTTCTTTTAAAGTGTTTAGTGTTATTCATTACAGGGATGTGGTCTTTCTGCTGGACAGGGGTGTCCTCTTGCCTGAGGCAGGCTTATGTCTGATAGCATATCAAGTGGTTTTGCTGCAGGTTCTTCAGTTGGGGACCACCGCTCACTGACATTTTGCCGTTAACCTAGAACGTCTCCTGGTGTTGGGGCAGTGAACAAGGCCGTCTCCCTGACACCCACTGCAGCAAAACCTAATTAGATGTTACTCCCCAAGCTGTGTCTCGTCATTTCAGCCAGAGCCAGTGGCTTGCTTTCTCCGCTTCCTCAGAGAGCTCTTTGGTGGATCTGCTCAGCGTGGCTCCCGTAGTCCCAGTTCCTTGAGCATGCATGATATTGATTCGCCCACAAAGCCTCTGGCTCCCACTTCCACCGGATACAGCCTCACACTCCATCCACTTTCTCTGCACTCCGCGACCAAGTCTGCATACTTCACCTTCTTTCTCCCGTTGGCAGCTTCCAGTCACTCCTCCCATGGCACTGTCAGTTCGATCAGTATCACTGACTTCACAGCTGCAGACCACAGCACCACTTCTGGTCTTAATGTGGTGCTGCAAATCTCCTTTGAGAACTGGAGCTGCCTTTCCAGGTCTGAATGATGCATTGATCGTCCCATAGAGGTGACAGGATTGCTCTGTTCCAATCCATTGGTGGAGGTTTTTAGGGCTTGGGAGGTTGATGTATGTTGCCCTAATGAGGAAACTGAGCTGATTGCTCGGCTCACGACACCCTCCCAAGTTGTCGCCCCAGCTGCCCCTGTGCCACAGACCTTACTCTGAGCTCCTCCTGCTCAATCCTGGTGACCTCTGCAGCAACTAGGTCATCTTCTCCTTCCTACCTACCTTGGACAATACGATTGGTGGATCGCTCAATCCAAGGCCTGCCCGTCCTATCTGGACCATGCCCACAATTTGTTGATGTTGCAGTCTTCCCATCACCTTCTGCACCTCGATTTACTTCCAGTCTCAACTCTTGGCATTTGCATCAGCCACTGCCCTGTCAGAGGAATCCCTTAATTCCATCTCCAGCCTTACCTTCTCCTGCCTATAGCCCAAGGTGATGGATTTCAGGGGTAGCTGGAGTGAATTCCATCCATACAGACCAGCAGCTGAGAAGCACGGTGGTAGGCCGAGCCATTTGCGGATGAAAGAGTTTGCTCTTGCCACAGCTTCAGAGACCACATCGCCCTAGAGTACAAGGTAAAGTGATAACACCACACCTTGTATTTCCAGGTAGCTGGTTTGCGTCAATCTTAGACAGGCCTTCTGACAGCTGCTGAAGGATGATTTTCCCCATATCCTTGTCTGAGAGACCAGATGTATAAAATCTTCCCAGGCTTTGGATGGGCTGATCCACGATGTGGGGGATATGATCCCCGCTGATGGTGAAGGTGACTCTGTCATTTCTCTTCCCCTTTCGCAATGAGAAGCTCCTTGACTTCTATAGCTTGAACTTCATTCTGGCCAAGGTGATAAGCTTATCCAACCTCTTAAGTGGCCTGGTTGTACATGGGACAGTTCGTAGCAGGCAGGTAATGGCGTCCATATAGCTCCTTAGGGGCGGGAGCCTCTGACCTACAGGCAGCCAGACCCCATGTCCTGGTAGTAGTTCATGATCATGTATATAATGAGCTGTATTTGTAGGGGTTATAATAGAACAATTCTTAACCCCACCCCAGACCGCAATCATTTTCAAACCCTGGTAACAGCCATGCACATACATTATATTTTGTACTTCACCATGCTTGTTATGTTTTGCCCTGTGGAACCTGTGGAATTTGTCAAGTAACATACGATTTTAACGTCTACAATCAGTCCTCATCAATGTTTGATGTAATCTGCATGAATCACGATACTTTGGTCCAGTGTTTTTTTTTTGGTTTGTTTAACAAACGCAGTAGGAATAGAAATCAAGGGCCCGAGTCGAGAAAATATAATTAGGAGGAAAACGAATTAAGTTAAACTGAAATATAGGTTTACACATTTGATCCTTTTCATGCAAACACTCTAAATAAAGTTTTTTTTTCTTTTTTAATCCCACTGACGTTTACAAGTCAGATATCTCCAGAAATCAAGATATGGGACCGTTCTTGTTTTTTATCTCTTATACAAATTAAACATGCTAAACCCAGAATGGAGATCACAGCTGGACTTGAGAGAGATATCCTACATGGCCTCCTTGAAAATCAATTTCATTTGTCCTTGTGCACTGTTTTTTTTTTTTTATAAAATCACTAGAACTGCTGTCTCAGCAGTATTTTAATCCCCAATGTGATTTTTTTTAAAACCATCATGCTATTGATTGCTCTGCAAATATTACTCAAATATTACTCCCCACTCTAAAATCCAGGCTGTTAGACTATGTAATCTCATATTGCTCTGACATTGTCAGCATGTTCAGCTGGTGAACTTTAAGCAGGCATGCTTTTATTCACTCTTGTTCTCTGCTGGATTTATATCATTTGCTTTATCTACTGAGTTCAGAGTCAAAGTTTGAAAGCTCAGTGCTCTATTTACCAAAGGAATATTTGTAAGAATATTTCACCTGTCGTCAAATAGATGCAAACCAACAAAAGTCACAGTTGCCAGAGGAGCTATACCATAGTAACTCTGCTCACATGCTTTCCATAGATCCTTTTCACATTTTTGCATTTGGAACAGCAAGTAATGTCAGTATATAGGATATCACAGCAAGTATAAGACAAACTGAGTAACACAATAATATAACAAATAAGACAAACCTCAAAAGATTACCTTGTGAAATTTGTATTTACATTTACATGTAATCAACCATAATGCATTTAAAATTGCTTTTAAAAAGCCAAATCCATTTCTCTGAAGTCACTATATAATTTGTACCCTAACAGCACACCTAAAAAATGAGAAACCTGGCCTGTTCAAAAAAGGGAAAATACATTTTCTTTTGGCATGCTGGCAATGAACGTCTCTCTGTAATATCGATGCATTGTACTCTTCTGTTTGTCCTTTGACATAGAAACCCATCAAGAGAAAACCAATTATCCACCCACTGTTGCTAATGACTGAAAAGTAAATGAGACAGTCTGACACATAACTCATCCTGATTGATGTTGATGATCAGGAGGGTCTCACCTGCTGCTAGATCTAATTCAGGCTAAAAACATCAAACTAATGGAGCGGGACGCAATTGCTTCTAAATGAAAAGCAGAGCAGCAACAGGCCATTCACATTAGAAGTCAAAAGACGTGAATGTGTTTATTAAGACAATCTTTTATGCCTAATGATATGCATTTATACATTGTTATATTTACATGGTTCTCCCGTTTCCAGCAGTGGATGGATGTTGTTTTAAGAAGGCTTTTCACCACTCTTCGCTTTCATTTTCAATGTTCAGCCTTCACTATTCTGCTTTATTGTTTGCTTGAGATTGTTATTGTCCTCATGAGCATTTATGTTCCTCCAGCTTCCTTTTTTTATTATTACTTCTGTTTCTTTGTGAATCTGCATTGTTCAGACCAATCCATTCCCTGGGGCAATGTCACAATTTGGTAGTTTAGATTCATCCACTCTATTTCAGCAATGTTCTTTTTTTTCAGGAGGCTTGACCCTTTGTGAGTATTCTGTTTGATGCTGCAGTGTTTTGGTTCATCATGTAAATATCCCTGGAATGGTTTTACAGAGAGTGCAGATCAAACTTCATTTTACTCTCTTTCCTGAGGGAGTACAGCGCATTTACAATTAGATTTGTTCTCTGGATGTATTTTGCTTTCCTCTGGGCTGTTTTCAAAGAGCCTTTACCCGCTGATGAAAAACAATCTGATGTTTCTTCTGAGAGGAGCATTTTGCATGAAATTGGTAATGTTGTCAGAATGCAGTGGACAGAATGATGTGGTCTGGCGTCACCTGTCCAGTCCTGACTGGATCTTGAATTTTATACTTTTAATGACTTATTAAGAAACAAATTATCAATGTTTTGTTTCATGGGTGTAGAATGACTGGGTTTAGGCTACGTCTAAATTAATCCAGATACATTTGAATATAACATTTTCTGTTATATTAGCATTGTAGCTCGCTTGATTTTAACTCCACATCAAGAAATTGATCGCAGATGGCACTGAGGTGCAGATGTGACACACTAGCAGCCTAAATAGTTCTTATGCACATGAGAAAGTGTTCTCTTAAAACCTGGGGGGGGGGGCATGCTTCAATCAAATGCATTCAAATAATGAAAGCTATTTAGAGCTTATTAGCCATTGTGCATTCTGTCGTGCATAGATGATTACTACTAAATATGAGAATTCACAGATGATACTATTCTATTATGTGCACAAATGCAAAATGGTTGAAACTGCATTAACTAGCTACATTATATTTATTCGTTTGAAACAACTCTTTTGTGAATGCTTGGTACTATGGTCAGGTCACTAATGGCATGCTGGTATGACAGACTCTGGCAACATCTCTATTCATATAGTGGCAGACTCGGGATAGCAGTCCAGGGAAGAAGTGAGGATCCCCCTGCAGCTGCTGGCCAAAGTTCAGCTGTTTGCCTTCACACTGCGCTTGTGATTATCTTCTCACTGCTGCTGTATTCACACTTCTCTATCTATCTTGTCACTTCTAATCTCTCCCTCACTGCTCTCATCTGTCATTGAGCCGCTTAAGACTTGCTCAAACATATGTGTAATGGACACACACTGAAAGGCTGCCCCAGTTTTCACTTGCGGACATGTTCAAAGCTAGAAGCTAGTGCATGTAATTTGTAAATAACCCATAACATTCGTTTAAAAAATAAAACCAGAAATCATTTAAAAAAAAATAATAATTAAATGATCAGGTACCTACCTTGTTCTATAGCTACTTTTGACACATTTCAGTCTAAGGTGGAAGCTCAGTTTGTCTGTGACACTGCTGACCCTTTCCCCAGTTGGTTCGTGCAGTGCTTGTGCTTCTGTTTTCTTTATTATAGACCTCATCTTCTCATTACAGGCCAAATTATTAGCAGGTCCCATTTTACCTCCTTTGTTTGCCTCTTTCATTCAGAATCACTCTGGAGACACTGAATTTGAATAGACGTCATCATTAGCCCGACAATAAAATGGTTTAAAAATGGTTTAAAATGGTTTACTGGTGCTCGTATTTGTAGAACATCCTTTCTAAATAAGATGTCTTCATCTGGCTATTTTTATAATTTCCCACAATCCTGAATAGCCATAATAGTCATGAGCCGAAGGGGTTGCAGGCTCTTTGATAGAATTATATAGTGCCTCCTAGCTTATTCCTCAATACATTGACGCAGGACAGTTTAACATGAACGACAAATTCTTATAAGGACCCCTGGTCATCTCTAAAGGGTGTCTTCAGGGATATTTTCTTACTCCTTTCATGTGTGATTTGCTCCTGTTCTTCTCTCTCCTCTCTGGAGGAGAGTCTTATCCAGTGCTTAATCATACAAATTTATTCGTGTTTTCCCCCTCTGCACTTCAGCTCATTTTCAGCATTCAGAACTTCAAAGTATCATTAGACGATATAATATCCCAGCATCCCTTATCTCTATACAACACTGATGCTTCTTTTGAACTTAAAGCTGGGAAGTGTCTAGGGTGTGACGACGAAGCGATAACATTTGCCAGATTGATTTCTGCCAATATTTTCATAGGTTTCCTATAAATGTCCATTCATAATCTGCATTTACCTTGCCGAGACGAGACAAAGGACACACTCAGGTTGATTGACGGCACATGCTCAGTAAAGTTCTGGGAACACAAGGAACACAACAAATGCGATCATTTTATTCTGAAGTACTTTCAACAACATTCATAATATTAAAGAGACAGAAAACCAGATAGATAGATAGATAGATAGATAGATAAATATTTTAAGTTATAACTGTGGTACATTGGCACCCTCTAATGGTCAAAACAAGTGGTGAACGTCTTAAAATATATTTCTCTCTCACTCCGTCTCTGTGGCAAGGTTTGTAGATAAGGCAAAATAAATAAACCCCATTAAACCATTTATATAAACTTTGAAAGCCTTTATATTCGTCTAAAAATTACAATTCAATTAATTTTTTTTATTTTCTAACTTTTAATTTGTATTTTTTTAAATTACATTTTAATATCAACATAATAATATACTATGGAATTATAGTATCGTTATACTCAGATTTTTTGTTTTCAAAAACAAAAACTTTTTTTGTCACACACACGTTTGTTTTTGTGAAAAGTGGGGACATCCCATAGGCGTAATGGTTTTTATACTGTACAAACTGTATATTCTATGGCCCTAGACCTAAACCTAACCCTCACAGGAAACTGACCAGCTTAAACCAGCTGCCATGCTTCAAAACATACATAACCAGCATATGCTGTTTTTTCAAAAAGGAAATCAGTGGCTGAGGCAGTTCATGTCCTGCTGCGTTGAAATGAGCTCATCTCTGCTGGAAGAGCATCAACTGTTTTCTTCCCTGAAGGAGGACATCACGCCAATCAAGACGCTTGTGACTTTAAAGGCAAATAATTAAGATGAGAATGTTGCATACACTGATAACAAAAGAAAGGCATATGCAGGGTCTGGTGGTAAATAATACACTTTTATTATCAGCTTAGTCGTAGAATTTGTACAAAGAGATCAAATAATGCAATTACAAGACTAGACCATTGGACATTTTGATACGCACACAAAATCAGACAAAAGGGCCTGATCGTAGTAGGGCAGCTATGCAAACTTGAGCAGACGATGACAGCTCGAGCAAACAGGGCCATGTTATGTGGTTTCGGAAAAGCATTAGCAGCACACACACACACAGAGAGCCACAATTCACTAGCATACCAGGTGGAGGAGTTAGAGCAAATACAACATGTCAGGACAAAAGTGTCACCACATCATTCAGTTCACAGTGGACCAGACTCTAACCAAGATGTAGATCACAGATAGAAAGCTTTCTTATCAAACATTGTAGTCAACAGTCAGGAGTGGCTTTGCCTCTGATTCTGTCAGTCCTGGATCATCAGTGGCTTCTTCAGGAAGCAGTTGTAAAAGCTTTTCATTGTATGCTGAATACTAGAGAATACTAGAGCAGTGAGTTTTTAATGTTGCTTGAATCCAGATTTATCAGCCAAAGAGAGATTTTAGAAAGCATCACCTAAAGGAGTATAGTGACTGACCCAGGGACAATGTTCAAAACTGGAGGAGCTCATCAGCACAGAGGCACTTGAGAAATGAGGAATACTACATCAGATAAAGGCACCACGAACAACAGTTACAACAGATCTTTGGAACAACAAAATTTACACACTTCAGGTTTATACACTTAATGCATTTTTTTTTAATCTGTCTGTCTAGGGCTACATCACCTTCTTTTGAATTAATTGTAATTTTAGACAATGTATATTATATATAGAGAGAGAGAGAGAGAGAGAGAGATTTAACTACTTGCTGTTCTTTTGCTAATACAGCAATTATCAATTTTATATATATATATATATATATATATATATATATATATATATATATATATATATATATATATATTAGGGGTGTAACGATACGCGTATTCGTATTGAACCGTTCGGTACGACGCTTTCGGTTCGGTACGCGGTACGCATTATGTATACCGAACGGTTCGTTGGAGTAATTAATTATATTTGAAAAAAAAAAAAAAGAGAGAGAAAGAAATATAATGATATGCGTTCAACAAGGTAGCCCAATAACCCAAACAACGTAACAGGCAACGCCCCTGACACTCCCGAAGAAGAAAAAAAACACCATCTTATATGTTTATGTTAGGCTACTCAGCAGGCGCTCGCTCACTCAGTACACGCTGAAGGCTCGTAGCGAAATAGCCAATGCGTTTAACAGACTAGAAATGAGAAGATCCTCCAATAACCAACAGGTCTGGTGTTTGGGTGCACTTTGGATTCCCTTTAAGCTATAATGGTGATGGCAAGAGAGTGGTGGATAAAAAAACAACGGTATGTCGCATCTGCAACATGACACCAGCGGGAATACAAAAAAAAAAAAAAAAAAACCCAGCGGGAATATCTGGGATATATGCGTCAGTACTATCTGGGAAAAGACGAAAAAAAGGAGAAACATGCACGCAGCAAACTATCCCTGCAGCATTTAGACACTATAGCTTACAGGGAATCCAACCCAAACACCAGACCTGTTGGTTATTTTAGGATCTTATATTTCTGGTCTGTTAAATGCATTAGACATTTTGCAACAAGCCTTCAGCGCGTGCTGAGTGAGCGAGCGCCTTAGGGGCCGTTCACATATCGTGCCTAAAAACGCATGGAAAACGCTAAGCGCGTCTTTCTCCTCCTTTCCAAAGCGCTCGGGCAGAAGCGCTCATGAGGCGTCTGTCTTTGCTAAGCAACAATGACGTGCTCTCTCCATGAGACGCGGAAATTTCAGCGAAGGATAAATGGATTTGCAGCTCTAAAAATCGCTTGCAGTAGCTCTGCTACTGAATTTATTTCAAAATTGCAATCCATATACAACTATGATCAGCTGTTCCTTCATCTTGGCTGAGCTCTCAACGTTGTTACGGGAAAGGATGAAGTTGATTGGTTGGTTCTTGTCACATGACCCGCGGTGCGCTTGCGGCATTCTGAAAAGTTGAGATGTTTTTACATTTTGCTGTATCTAAAACGTACCGAACCGAACCGAACCGTGACATCAGTGTATCGTATCGAACCGAACCGTGAATTTTGTGAACCGTTACACCCCTAATATATATATATATATATATACTTTCCTCTATCTATCTATCTATCTATCTATCCGTCTGTCTGTCACAAGGCTGGTAGATGGTAAAAAAGAAAAAAAAACTATTATACCATTTAGATAGACTGGGAAAGCATTTATATTTGTCTACAAATTAGCATTTAATTTATAAATATTTTTTTTTCCTATTACCAGTAATAATTTACCATGAGATTAGAGGATTGTTAAACAATGCATGATTGAAAATGAATGCATGTCAAAAAACCTAATTCATATTTCAAGTAAACACTGGTCTTTAACGTGGAAAAATCTAATATGTTAAATTACATTCAAATGCTTTCAAATGATTTAATCATATAGTAGCTTTTAGAAATTACATTTAACACTGGGACAACCTTCAAATCAGATCTCTGTGTTATACTACCAGAAACATAAAGCCAGTCTGTACTAACTTTCATTTGTATGCTGAGAATGAATGCAAGAACAGCCTCTGCTTCTCTCATGAATGATATATTGAATTGTGCTGAAGATGAAGAGAAGATATCCTCGAAGTCTCTCCTGTAGAGTACAATAAAATGCAAGACTAAATGCTAATCTAATCTCTGTAATGTTACTTCAATATTTTGGAAGGTTAATTAACGAGTTCCTGAGAACAGCACCTGAAATTAGCAGAGGCAATCAATAAGACTGGTGGAAAACACACACATGCCATGAATGGTTGTGGAATGTCACACGTTCGGTTCATTTAATAAGGACAGTTTGTGAATTCTTTGACAGGGCAATTCCCATATTAACAATTACCAGCTACTCATTAAGCCATAACAATCACGTGGTTAATTTTTAACAATGTAATTGTGTGTAAAATCTCATCTAAGTAACTCGGGCCACATACCCAGATGGCATTATGACTGTGATTAGGTGACTGAACGTCACAATCACAAGGCCAGCTTGTAGAGAACAGGCTGTGAAAGTGGGAGGGGCTTTAGCTCTGTGGGAGGAGCCCCTTCTTGCAGGCAACCACTCCTGCTGCTGTGGCCAGAGCCAGGAAGGAGGACACGCCCATGAACTTGAGTAATCCCCCAACGGATGGCAGGTTTCTTTCCCAAAATGTGGTGACAAACGGCTGGGCCGGGATATCCTGAGGAAAAGTGTTCAGAGTAGAATTTGAATAAGATCCAAAACTAAAAATGCTTTTTTGATATTTTTGGATTCAATTAAAACGTTTCATAAAACAAAGTGCATTCAAAAGTGCAGTTCATACCAATGATTCAGGCTCTGGCTGCCAGATCTGACTCGCATGGAGTTTTCCCATTGCACACAAAATCTTTAAGAAAGAAGCATAGAGTATTTAGAGATTATTCAAAATCAGACATAAACTTCAATTAGCATTTCCATTTAAAGCATTTAGCAGTCGCTCCTATCCAGAACCAATGACAAAAAGTGCTTTCGTTTTATATACAAGATCGATAACAGGTGGCAAGGAAGTATATGTGTTAGTTTAGAAGAGCTTCCTGTAAATACATTACTATTTAAATGTCTTGGTTCAGTAAGATTTAAAAAAAAATGTATTTAATGCAATTATTAATTTAATTTAATATACATTACTATTGGCTAAGAACGCACTTCTCTACTTGCTCTCTCTCCAGCTTGCACGGCCCCCTCCATGTAACCGCTCCACTCTGTGGCTGTTTCAGTTCCTGCAAAGTACAGCCTGCCCACTGGCTCCCTCAACACCCTGAAACAGAGAGAAACGGTCACTTCTCATGTCAATGCATGCTGTAGTTTACCATCAGTAGACTAGCATGATGCAGTGCACTAACCTGCCATACTGTGTCATGACACCCGGGGGGAAGCAGGCAGTGTAGCAGCCACCAGAGTACTCCTCCTCACACCAGTTTTTCTCCTCGTAGTGCACAGGCTAAAGAAGATATAGCCATAAAAATGAAGCATGAAACGTTATAAAGAAATTATAAGACTAAAGGATGGCTTCTGGTCACATAGACTCACATGTAATGCTTCTTCTGTGCCCAGCACGCGAGCATAAATCTCACAGATCCTGCTCTTTCTGAAATGGTTTACACAATTCTGGTAAGAAAAAGCCTTACAGCACAGTCATAGTGGCATTTGACCAATATGAAAACAAAGAAATATCTACCTCTCCTCTTTCGTCAGGCCTGCTAATTTTCTGGATTTCCGTGCCAGGATGAAACTGTAAAGAGAAGGAGCCAGCTTACTGTCCTGTAACCTCAAACGTCTCATTTATTTTGTTTTGTAGTTCATGTTCATCCTACGATGGTAAGCTCATCGCTTCATTTACCCCATTATAGCAGGCACAGACCCATCAGGCTTAGTGTCGTCAAGAGTGAGACTAATAGGTGCTTCTTCCTCTTCGATCACCATGCTGCCACAGTATCCTGAAAAAAATTAAGCAGCACAGGTTAGCACAAAGACTGTGTAACCAGTGTTATTGTACTATTAATTGTATCGTTTTTTAATAATATTTAGATTTAGCTTTTATTTTTAAATGTTCAGTTTTGGTTTTAATTTAGCTTAGATTTTAATCATTTTTTTAAGCCTGGTAATACCAAGCACTGCTACACAGAAGTACAGAAGCGAACTGAAATTGAGCAGATGTACGAAGTCTGATGTAGTCAGGCTAGTCATTTTTATTCGTTTTTAAAATGTTTTGATTTATTTTAGCTTTAGTTTTAGTCATTTTAGCACATCAAACTATTTTATTTTAGTTGGTTGCCAATGCAACATTTCTCATTTTTTATTTAAGTTTGTTTTTCCAAATATTTCTATTTAATTTCAGCTTCATTTCAAATAACAAAACAGATTTTTTATCATTACAGTTAACAATAACAACACTGCATGCAGCCAATGCATCTTCAGTCCCAAGAAGTGTTTGTAACTGGCTTTCATGTGATTTGTGTAATAGTAAGTGGACAAGAAGTACAGACCCTTCTTCCTCCAGAAGTCCTCTTTGTAGTACACCATGCATTTGATGACTGAGCCCATGGGGACCCTATGAATGAGCTGGTTCCTCAGAGGGGGCAGTTCAGGGTTGAAATGGATCTTCAAGTTCAGCCCTGGTGGTATGGCAAGTATAACATATTTGGCCTACAAGAACAGAGAAAAATAAAAATGTTTGAATACATCTTTTCAGATAGTTAAGTGTTAAAAGGACTTTGTCCATTAACAACACATATAAAGCTCTTGTAAGAGATATTTTGGGAATGCCGCACATTGAAAGGGTTCTTCTATCTGATGGATTTTGCTGAAATCACACATGTCTCTGTTACCTTGTATATAACAACAAGAGTTTTACATTTCATTAATGGATTTACAGTACAGTACAAAACCTCTCAGAAATGTGGAACTCATAATTGCACACAACAATTTTGCTGAAAATGCAACTTTGCCATCACAGGAATAAATTTAATGTTCAAATAAATTACTACATGCAGCCTTGATCAGCATAAGAGATCTAATAAAATAAATAATAATAAAACATTTACAGACCCCACATTTTTGAACAGTAGTGTACAAATGTAAGGACATATTGTTCAATATAGTGGTTCCAGTCGCCCCCACTGTTCCTCCCTTGAGGGTTAAGCAGCTCTACAGCATCCTTTATTAAGCTTTCAGCACAGGAAAGAGGATGTGACCAGGACAGAGGGATGAAGAGCAGCTTACTGACAACAATCCACCACGCTTAGACACATACATGCTGATACATACTTCAAAGTGCTACATTTTTCCTTCAAATTAGCCGATTTAGCATGAAATGTAAAATACTGCTTACTCAGTGGTTACTTAACTCAAAAGCTAGCACACTAACATGCGCGTAATTTGAGGGGGGTTACGGGGGTCATGACCCCCCCAAAAATCAGATCCAACTAATATAACCCCCTCAATATCATAACATCATTCAGATTAAAATAATATGAAATATTCAGAATGAATACTTTTGTTCGTTTTCTTTATTAATTTCATTTGCCAGCAAGAAAGATAGTATCATATTTTAAATAATCTGTAATGTAAATTAGCATGTTACCTTTTACACAAGAAAATTATTCATATGCCGCGAGTTTAACCCCCCCAATGGTAGACCCAAAGTTACGCCCTTGCACACTACTATATGTAACACATAATCTTGAGTTGCTATAGCCAAAAAAACATTCTATGTGTCAAAATGATCGATTTTTCTTTTATGCCAAAAATCATTAGGATATTAAATAAACTTCAAGTTCCATGAAGATATTTTGTTAATTTCCTACCGTAAATATATCAAAACTTAATTTTTGATTAGTAATATTGATACAACTTCAAAGGTAATTTCCTCAGTATTCAAATTTTTTTTTTTTTTGCACCCTCAGATTCCAGATTTTCATATAGTTGTATTTCGGCCAAATATTGTCCTATGCCAACAAACCATACATCAATGGAAAGCTTATTTATGAGTTTACTCATGACTTGTTTTGTGGTAAAGGGTCACATATTACCATTTATGCTGAATTTTCAGCACCCATTACTCCAGTCTTCAGTGTCACATGATCATTCTAATTTGCTGATTTGGTGCTCAAGAAATAATATAATATAATATATGCTGTATATATAATTCTCACCTTGTATATCTCCTCATTAACTGTCCTGACCTCCACGAGGTCTCCAGTCTGGTCAATGCTGTAGACAGCTCTGTCCAGCTTCACACGGTCACCCAGCTCTCTCGCCATCGCCTCACTGATTTGATTGGCACCTCCGGCAAACTTGCGCTCCTGTCATATGATGCATAGATCTTGTATGTAATAAATATGATCAGTTTAATAGTCACATACATAAACATTCACATTTCAACAAGGACTGAAAATCTTTAATCCACCAATAGGTGTCTCTGTCTCTCAAAGACAGAATTATGATAGAGTTGTATAATTCTGCCCACCATGCGCATACCTTATCAGACAAGTTCAGAATATAAAACTGGTTAAAGAACAGAAACAGGCAGATCATAACTGTTTACTGACAATGTCATTCCATAGTGAGTAAAAGATAAAAGAAGTGACATTTTAGCAAACAAACTGTTATTTGCTTTATTTGTGTTCTATCTAGAAGGCTCCTGAGATAAATATGACCCAGATACAGTGGCCACTATTTTGGTACGTTACATAATCAGTTCATTGTCACAGGAATGAATGGGTATGACACAAGGTTGTCTCTTTGAATATTTGTTTTAAGTGTTTTTTTTACTCTATGAAATCCTCTTTCTTTAATCATAACAGCAAAACATTTCTCTTTCTTCCGCAGAAAGTAATTTTTTTTTGCCTTGCAACAAATCCCGTTGTGAGAGCTGTGGTTAACTTAATTGGGGGTACAGACTGAACAGTGACAATGACTATTGGACTTGGCAGGAACATTGGATTGAACATCTACAGCTTGATTATATCACTATTTCTAACCCCCCATCTCTCACTCCCTCAGCCTGCCTTTCTCTCGTTCTCCCACAGATGTTAATTATACTGTAAACACAAGTGCTGGTGCGGTGAGAAAGCCAAAGAGATGTGCACAAGCATGCTGTGAAAACGTGGTCGTGGAGTTCAAATGTTTGGTATATAATTAATTCTGCTCTTCGTCAGTCAAATAACCAACCAAGATAAAGTATACTAACAGGCAAACAGTTTCTATGAGCTAAACTGTTTAAGACTTACCTGGCCTCCATTCGTGGTAGAGAAGATTCTCATGGTGCCTCCACACTGCTTGATGTACCAAAGGAACCACAGAGCAGACACCTCATGGGGCTCAGAGGTCACGTTCACATTGACGAACAGAGTGGCAAAGCGGCGAGCGGCCCTGCAAGCAACCCAAGGGCAAACGGGTTTTGCCTTTAAAAGCCAATATGCCACAATCTTGTATGATTTTAAATGGTCCCTTCTCTGTACCTGGTCCAGCAAATCTGGTCAAAGAGTTGATGCATGGTCATCTTGTCCCACTCTTCAGCATGAGGGGCCCTCCATGGAGCTTCTTTAGGAATCTAAAGTGCATTTATAATTATAACCAGGACTTGACATTAACACCCGTCAAATGCAGGTGGACTTTGCTCGTCGCAGGTAACACTGTGACTCCAAATAGCCATTTTGGCGGGTTGAATAATTGTAGCATTTTTAAAAGGCATCTGAAATAAAGCCATATTGCAGTGTGACACTACGACACTACAACTCCCATGTGTATTACATACACACTAGTGATGCACGGGTAGGGTTTTTTACTGCAGGTTATGAGGCGGCCTATTATAATTCAGTTATCAAACTGCCCAGCTATTTCACTTCAGCACCGCATTTCACACACACACACACACACACACGCACACGTGCAAATGAGGATTAGCGCATGTAGCCGTCTCTATTCACAAACAGATGTACATCGTCTGCAGATATAAGGAATTTCCTTACACTTTAACAAGTAATCTGAATGGGCTATATATGTGCAATATTTTAAACGAGCCCTGACTAACTGAGTTTAATGCCACAGTTGTGTTTGAATGCATCTCATTCTTGTTTCTGTGGCGGTGCGTCGGTCTCATCATGAGGTGCGCAGTCCGGAGCGCTGTATGACTGATGCAGCAGTTCAATTCAACTTTACTCCAAACATATGAACTTACGGGTTTTAAATACTTTATATTTAACGTGTTCGTTTATGCCCAATATTAGTGTTAAACTGTTGGACTTCAAATGAAATCTTCTTTTGATTTTCACCGTTGACTGATTTTGCATAACATTTAGACTGGTAACTTCCGTGCGCAGATGCGTCAGATTTGTCACAGGACACGTGATATGACAGTTGCGTTCGACTATATATGAACTAGCTGTTTTAAATACAGTATTTTTATATTTAACGTTAGTTTATTAGTATGTTTGAAAGTATATTTCTACGATTAATGGTGATTCCATAGGCTCTCTCTCGCACACCTGGGCAGTTTAAAACAGCAAATAGTTATGCTATGACAAGTACAAAGAATCTCTCTCGCTCCACCCATGCACGATAAAATATCGTGTATCGTCGATCTGATCTGATTAGAAAAATGACAATATTGCCCAGCCCTACAACATATATGGATTTTTTGTTTTGTTTTGTTTTTGATGACCCGCCCGGACCCACCCCGCAAATAAAGTTACAATTTCTTTACCCACCCCAACCCGACCTGCGGGGTCCAAGGGTTATGAGACGACCCACGCATCACTAATGCACACAGTGTTGCCTTGTGCTTGTGTGATAGTGACAGAAAGAAGAGACATCTATCTGCCCTGCTGGAGTTGGACACCGGTGGAGTTATGTGAGACTTGAAATATATAATCTGATTGATGTCTTGAGGTGTGGTAACTGTAGTATAAGCAGAATAATAGACTTCGATCTGTTGAATTATTTTTTTTTAAATAATGCACACCCGAGGTGGTCCATTAATAAAGACAGGCTCTTGATTCATTCTTGAATGAATCAGCCGTCTGAACGAATCGGTTGACTCAATGACTCACTCATCACTTGGTGCCACTTACTGGTGGTTTACTTATTTAAATGTAGCTTATCTTTGCATTTTTTCCCCTACATTTCATATGTGTATATTTTAAAATATGCCACTTCACCTGCTTCTGTTTCTTCTGCAGGGGAAAGATCGGTTTTGGTAATACTGATTATATTTAAATGGTAACAGCCCTATAGTGTCTTAATATAATACGTGAAATTATTAATAAAAATGTAAGAATTTCATATAAAAGATGAAGCATGCATTAGATAAGGTAAGGGGGAAAAACTTTTAAATATGCAAAAAAAAAGAAAGAATTAAAAAAAGGTCAATGTTTGTACATAACATTTATTTTTAATTTTGTATGCAGTAACCTTAGTCATATAAAAATGTAATTTCCCAACAACTAAATTGTGGCCAGTGAAAATACTGAATGGCTAGTAATTTTGGTAAACCAAAATAAGTTGGTGGGGGTGCTTGACACATGTCAAACATTAGAAAGGGGTGGACACTGCAAAAAGTTTGCAAACTACTGGACTATTGAATATCACCCATTCACTGCCATCATAGAGCTTATAAGAACCAGGGCATTTTTTAAAACAACTCTGATTGTATTTATAAACCTAGGGTGGGAGTCAATTATGGGGTAATTTTCATTTTTGGGTGAAGTATCCCTTTAATAATAATAATTTTACAAAAATTATTGGAGAAGGCGTGTTCATATTAACATATTTTTCATTGTTACTGAGAAGAAAATTTTTTAACAATTAATGAAATACAAAACTAAATGTAGTATTTGTTATTTATAAAATACTGCTGACCAAGTGCATAATTGTTTGAACAACCAGCCAGAATTAGCTCTAAATTACTTGTAAGCTGTATGCATTTTATTCACTAGAACAGACTCGTTAGAATCATTTGTTCGTAAATCTGACTACACTGGTTGCATTTTATGCATTCAATTTGCTAAAAAGAGCTCGTTAATTATAGTTATTTTTTAAAAAAGATTAATTTAAATGAAATCATCAAATTACATAAATATTAGGGCTGGGCAAGTTGATGCGTTTTTATCACGTTAACGCATTAATTAATTAACGCCGACAATTAGTTTATCGCGCGTTAATGTACTTTTTATTTTGAAAGTCCGTTGCTCACTGCGTTTCAATACACATACACAATACACATGTTTATCAGTAGGCTACTGGCTGCTTGGGATGAGCTACAGCGCAAAACAGAAAATCATGTCCAGAGTTGAATTCCATCTGGTTGGAATGTCTTGTATAAGCAACTCCTTCTTTAGTTTAAGTTCAATTTGTTTTGTTCTAATTCTGCAGCACTCGCTGCACTGTGCATAAAATGGCCCACAACCTTTCTGCATTTGGCCAGGACGTTGTCAAACGCGCTGTTGTGCAGAGATACTATGACAGAATGCTGGAGACTGTGCGCAACGCAGGGGACGTGTTCAAAAGGCAGATGTCTCGCAGCAGCGATCATATTTCTTGCACTATCTGTGCTAATTGTGCTGACTTTATTTGAAATGTCCCACTGCTGTGCAACATGAATAAAATGTTTAGCACACGTTTCAGCAAAATGTCTCTCAATACAAATCTACTTATTTTTTTTATTTTTTATTATTATTTTTATTATGTGTTTTATGTTCTGTTGTACTGTGGAGTTTCTGTTACGAAAATGTGAATGACCTTGTGTGTCTTAGCAACTGGCTAGGTGCAGATGAGTAAGTAAATGTAAAGTTGGAAGAATGGATAAATTAAGTTAACCTGCATCACTGAAATAATTTTATTATTTTATTTTATTTTTTGGACTGAGATTCTCAGTCTCTTAAAGGAGATTGATGTTGTAGCTTGTAAGGGGCAAGTTAAAATGTTATGATTGAGGTTCTGGACATTTTTTTTTTTTACAAACTTAACAAAACTTTTATGTTTTATTTAATAGAAAATTAATGTTTTAATGTTTTATTTATACATTAATGTTATATTTAATTTGATTACATTAATGTTTAAGTTAAGATTTACAAGAAATGTTAACTGCTACTTACTTTTAACTGCTGTAAAAAAGCACTTTATTTGTTTAAAGTTTTGACAAACAACTTTTGATTTCATTATTGAATTTTGCGCATGCTGCGATTAATCGTGATTAATCGCAGAAAATCATGCGATTAATCGCGATTAAAATATTTAATCGTTGCCCAGCACTAATAAATATACATAAATATACTAAAAAGAACTTGAAAGTCATTTGTTCGGGAAATCGGACTATACTTGTAACTCTGTGCGTGTTTGATTCACTAAAATGAATCGATTCTCATTCGGGAATCAGATTACACGTGTTGCACTGTTTGTGTTTTATAAGTGTCTGTTTTGTGAGGTAGATTCAGCAGCAGTGTTGTGGAGACATTCAAGTATTGCAGTCTCATGTTTTCAGGAGAACAGTTCATGGACCTTAAAACATAAATACAAATGGAATTGGTTCTGAATAAAAAACTTACCTCCATCCCCATCTTGTCCATCGTCCTCCAGAGGTTGTTGTAGTCCAGGTATGCAAGAGGGTTCCACACCGGAGGAAAAGGCCCTTTGAATGCATATGATTTGCCCTTGGAAACAAAAAAACAGTGTCTATAAGAAACCTTATAGCCTTAGCTATAACCTTAGCACCAAATAATGAAAATTGGGATTATTATTTTGTCTTTGTTGACGTAATGTCTTTATCATAGCCATCATGACCTCATTATCATTAGAAGTGTAACCAGTCTGGAATGGAAAATGTTTTTTGCTGCCTAAAATATACATAACTGCATTTCACCTGGCTTGGAATCAAATCAGTTAATGAAGGGGACTCTGTTCACTGTCACGATCATTAGTTGGAGTGCCCATAAACTCCAATAGAGGGCACTCCACTCAGGACTCGGCCATTTGGGTTTCCATCCCCTTTTTCGAACTCCATTTCCCATCCTGCCTCATTCCTGGGACTGACTGCACACACACACCTGCATCTAATTACACACACATACCTGCAGCTAATACACACACACACACACAATCACTCTCAGTCTTTGCAAAGTCTTGTTTAGCCCCATCTAGCATTTCCAAGCGCTTTTCTTGTGTTTGTTCTTCCTGTGTCTGGTTTTGGATTGTGTATATCGCCTTTGATTCTCTGCCGCCTGCCCCGACCTCTGCTTGTGACTGTTTTTGATTCTGGATATCCCTGACATACCTGACGCCGTTCCTGATTACTGCTTGTCGAACCATTCTTATAATAAAGTTCTGCATATGGATCCGAACATGTGTCTTACTCTCTGTAACATTCACAGCCTTTACAGTTTGCGTTAATACAACCAGAAGATCAGAAACAACTCGACCTTATCAAATCTTAGTACGATTTTATGATTTTCACATAAAAATGTGACAATCTTATTCATTAAGAGGAGGAGAAAGATAAATATGCTCATTTAGAGAGTTGGAGTGGAATCTACAATAATGATAAAGCATCTATAAATAGACATTAATGATAATGCTAATTCAGCAAAAAGAAATAAAAAAAACTATTATAATCACATTTATAATCTCTAGATTAACAGTTAAAAACATGCTAAATAAATGAATCTCTGAATCAGGTAACAAGCTGTGATCAGGTAGTCAAAACTCCTGACAAAGTCAAAGAGCTGTCACCTAGAAAGATTATCACATACCACTGGGTTTGATGTCCAGCATCCAATTCCGAGCGATTTGTCATGTCATAGTAATTTGTGCATTTTCAGCATACCGTTTTGGAAAACCCTGTCATTTTATTGCTCGCAGAAAACATCTGAGGGGAACCAGAGTGGTTTTTGGGTAGAACTAGAATGCACTTAGTAAGACAGATAAATTATTGAACACCTTAAATATCAAACCACCGCAAAACACTTGTCAGCACTACAAGGACATCATGCTGATACTTTTTTGAGCGGGCACTATGGCAGTTCTGGCTTACCTAGTGCCCTAAACAAGACAAAAAATGACCAAAATCAAAGAAAAAGAAATCATAACTTAGCAGTCCAGTGGTGGTTTTCATTTAGCATTCCAGGGTTAAAAACTAGCCTATTATATAAGTAAAAAAAGTGAACTGAACTTAACACATTTTTAAAAACTATTAGACCCATGCCTTATACGTTTACATTTATCGATTTGCAGACACTTTTATCCAAAGCACATTTCAGGAAGAATTTTTTTTTTCACTATTTACAGGGTATCTGTAGAATAAAAAATAAATAAATTTAAGGATTTTTAATGACCCAATTTAGGAGCTAAACAATTAAAAATACTACCATATAAGCAGGGTCGGAAAAGAATGTAACATATTACACAGTAAAAGGACATCATTTGCAGTTCAGATACAGGTTTTCACGAAACAAAATTATAAAGATCACATTTCAGCCTTAGACCATTTTTTAGAAACATAAATTATTTTACTAATTTAAAGCATAAATATATATCTTACTGTCTTAATTGTTTTGAGACTTTTAGAAGGCACATTGACTTCTTCCACATTTATAATTGTGTGTTTGCTGCATAAAAACATGGGTCGATTTTCATGCTGATCTAAACAAAAACAGCAGAAGGACTTACTGAAAATGCAAATGAATTCTCTATCACTAGGTCAGGCTTTTAAAACGGCAGAAATATAGCTGCTTTATCAAGCATTACAGGTAAGATGAAATGAAAATGCCATGGGAACTTTTCTGAAGACAGTCAGTTCCTTTCAGAGGCACATTTTTATAAAAACACCCATTTCACATTTTGAACCCTGTACCTGTGCTGTTAGCCCGTCGGGCACCGCAGTGATGCATTTTGGTTGCCTGACTGGAAGATAAAATTGCCCGGGACATCGGGCCAGCATTTGCAAGCCCTGTTTAAAGTTTACATTTATAGAGTTCATGCATTCCCTAGCAATCAAACCCATGAATCCATGAACCCATGACCTCTGACATATATATTTTTTACATTTAAAATACATGGTTCATGGTTCCTTACTATTATTTAGCAGTCTTACTGCCTTTGAAGTGACTTAGCCATTTTCTTCATTTCTAAGCCAACTTACACTACAAGAAAACATGTTCATCAAATAAGGGACCATGAAATTTCCATATCACTGGCGAGCCTGCCTGACCAATGCAGGAGAGGACACTAGATCGCTCATCCTCCAGCAACAGGTCTGTTCCCATGGCGACAGAATTGAGGTGGGGAGATGAAGTGCATCTCTTATGATATCCTTTCAGCCAAAGCAAACCCTAAGTCTCTCTACTATCACTAACCTCATAATGCCGCCCACCAGCCGGTTACAAGCAATGAAACGAGACCACATCCTGTCCGACAGCAATTGTATCATCCTCCAGAGTAATATTCTGTTCGCCTGTGTGTTACAGTGTTGACATTTTACAGAATGAAAATAATGAAATGTTTAAAATGCAAACCGTGAGTTTAAGCATTGCAACACTAAATGTACAGTATTAAAAATGCATATTTACTTTGATTTGCTAAAGATTATTAGTGTTTTAAAGATTAAATTTAAGTCAGTGCTAAATGAATGCAAAATTAATCTAAATATAAATAAGCATGAGCAATTAAATATCCAATATCAGCCGATATAAATTGAATATATTCACAGCGATGCCTTAGAAGAACCATTTTTGGTTCCACAAATAACCATTTAGTCAAATGTTATTTAAGAACCATGTCTTTCTGACCTTGTTATAATCTGAAGAACCTTCTTTCGCCACAAAGAACCTTTTATGAAACTTAAAAGGTTCTTCAGATGTTAAAGGTTCTTTATGGAACCATTTAGACACAAAGGTTCTTCTATGGCATTGTGAAGCACCTTTATTTTTAAGAGTCTAGCAGATCTGTACATACAATATACTGTCTACTGTCTTTTTGTCTATTGTGTATTGTTGTAACATGTTTTATTTTTACTCACTAATTTTTATTTTGTTTTTTGTAGTTTGTTACTCGTCAACCTGTCTGAGCATTGGAAGCCTCTGTCACCAAGACAAATTCCTTGCACACTTGGCAATAAAGCTACTTTTAAATTTGGGAAAACCAACTTTTAAGCATTAATAGTAAAGGTATACGCATATTACATATCATCATAATTGATTGCAATAGAAACAATAATAATGTAATTCCAAGTAATTCCACAACATTAATATACAATAAGTACGTAGATGTGGTTTATTAGTATTGCTCAGAATTTTGCCACTAATGTAAATGCACAGTTCTGCAAACACTGTCTAATAGGCTGTATTAATTTTTGACAACACTGCCTTTGCACAACTCAATCATATTATGATTATGTTCAATCATAATACTGATACTAAAGCTGCCTGAAAGTGCAGTTGCCTGTGAATCCTCATGGACCAAGGCAGAGAAAAGCAGATTTAACTGGATAAATGAGGGGCTGAAAAAAACTACCTAAAAATGGACATAAAAAATCTGCAAAAGCAGAAGGTCATCTGATAATATCGAGGATAAACTCAAAAGGTGAATTATGCCACAGCTGTTTACGTCAATAACAGAACAGGTAAATAGAGATTAATTTATTCATTCCTCAAAGACAATGGAAAATTGTGTTAGTGAGCTATAACAACTTAAGCGCAGTCACATTTCACAAAATTTCAAAAGCAAAAATATTTTGTTGTCAAATGTCAATAGTGTATCAATGTAAAAAGCATAGCTCCCACAAAGTCACTTTCAAATCAAGCAGCTTTCCATCGCTCAACACACTGAATCCCCATGACTAACCTGAAAACTTAATAAATTATTCACACTGACACCAAATTACAGATCGCATGGATTCCTATTAACACCCACCGCACAATTTTAGCTGGACAATGTACTCTGGCTTTATTAATTAGTGGGTTGATCACCAGTAAAAATTCTCTCTGCTGTGACATTTGCATAGCTCAACATTAACAACCTGAAGACTGCAGTGATCTGGTTATGAGAAGGAAACGCCCCTGATCCCAAAGACAGAGCCAGACATCATGGTGTGAGAAAACGAGAGAGAGAGAGAGAGACAGAGAGTAAGCGAGTGTGTCCCCTCAATCCTGATAGCGATTGTCTTTTGATGAGGAGTGCTGCCATGGTTACCCACAGGGATGCTCCGATCAGGAGATAATGGCACGAGGAGAGAGGGGACGGCTCTTTCAGAACATAAACTAACACAAACACACACATCATTAATCATTCTTTTTAAATCATAACACGTACCAAAAAGAAGCCTATAGCAAGACAGACCAGAACAGCATTGGTTGAAATGAAGAAACCAAATGAAAACATCATGTAGCGCAGCTCTGAGCCTCTTCTTTGTTTTCAAGTAGCATCTTTGAGCTTCTGAACAGCATCTCTCTTACAGATATCTGAATCCATGCTGATGTATTCTTCAACAAATAAAGCCTTGAGATCAATCAGATATGCCTACATGTGTTCATGGTCTCTTCCTGGCGTCTACCTCTTTCTGCATTAGTGACTTTGGGTTTATTCTGACAAAGCCTGTTAAAAAACAGCTGGCTTGACATTGACCTTGACAATGATTGTGCCGTCAAACTGCACAAACCAAGGAATGGGAACCAAGGATTGTGACTTGTAATGCAGGGGTTGTATTTTTATAGAAATGTTTATTGTATTGTTTATTAAAACAATAAAGGGGATTGATGAATAATTGATGATAATTCACCCTTTATCATCTTCTGTGGAAGACAGAACGTGATTTCCTCAAACATACACTACTAAATGTTGGGGTCAATAAGATTTTTTATTTCATTTTTTAGAAGAAATTCACTTTTTATTCAGCAAGGATGCATTAAACTGATCTCAAATTTAGACTCACTACATTTAATTGACCACTGAAACAACTAGCTATCATATGACTTGAATTATGGAATAAAGTGCAGGAGACATCTGGACCACTTTCATGATATTTTATGTTTTTGTTGTTTTTCAAAGCTTAAAAATGCCAATTATTGTAACTGCATAGAAAAGAACAGCCTGCACATTCTGCAAAAATGTCTCCTTTTGTGTTCAACAGACAAAAAAAAAAGTCAAATGTTTAGATCCACAGATTTCATTTTTTGGGGTGAAATACCCCTTTTAACAAGATTCTACAACTTTCACATTCCTGATTTCTAATACTGAGCGATTAGCCATTGTAACGATATTGAGACCGAAAGCAAAGTTAAAAGTTTCAGATCTTATAAATCTTATAAATATTCAGTATTAACCAAATATTTACACTTATAATGTATAGATGTGATGGTATTGTGTTACACAGTTAACTATTCTGCTGGGGAAATCAAAGTATTTTGGGAAACATGCCAAAGGGTCTTTTCCACAGCAGCTGAAATCCAGTTCCCTCCTGACATAATCTACAATGAACACTCCAATGGATCTCCACCATGACCTTTCCCTCTGTGTACACTGCCTTCTTGAGTATGTGTGAGTTGTCGCTTTGCTGGTCTCCATCTCAAGAATCCTTCTGATTTACCATGATAACTTTAAAACCACCTGCATTTTTCTTATGAAATATGACCACTAAAAGCAGTAAAGCAGCCCACGGAATAAAGAGCAGTACTAAGAATCCAGTGATTTATTTCTGTAACAGCAGGGTCAGAGCGGCGAAGACGCTGAATCTACAGCCAAATCTAATAAGGTCATGCAGTGTGCATGTGCTAAGGGCAGTGATGCGTCTCCCCAAATTAAATATGGGGCAGGAGGAGGGGAAGCTGGTTTCTTGAGTTCTGCCCTTCTTACCCACTCCAAGCGTCTGAAACCATATTACAGACTTCCTTAAGGCAGCGATTAGCATCTCCAGACTCGAGCGCAGCAGACTAATGTGAAGTAGGGTCTCTATACTCAGCCCTGTTCAGCTGAGCGAACCAGGGCTAGCTCTGACTTCCTGTGCATTAAGACATGAGTGTGCTCAAACAAAAGGCCGTATTATTAGCTGAATCTCTGGCCTGAGGCTGTGAAGAGAGCTGGAGTTTGAGACAGGGGAAAAATCTTGTTTGAATTACACAGATATTTTGCTTTTGATACGGTAATAAGTCTGATCTGCTACACGTGTAGGCCTTCACTGAGGTTTACCTTCACATAGTGAACCAAAGACTCCTCCTCGTTGACTTTGTATGTTTTCACGCCGTATTGTTTGGCTATTCTCAGGATGCGGTTTTGAGTGGGCCCAATGTACGCTCCTCCCAGATCAACCCATTTCGTCTCCTTATTCTAAAAAGCACACAAAATTTGGGTCAGATTCACAATGAAATAGTTACTAATTCACATTAAACCAGTATCAACTATATCTATTTTTGCAGTGCAGAAGTAGCACAGACGCTGCATCACAAGGAGTGTATGTGAGTTTATGTTTTGTGAGTGACATGTTGCACATTGTTAAAACAATTAATACGCCTAGTTGTGACTATAGTCAACAGACTCATGTTCCTATCACACGTAAAAGCAGACCGTGTGTCGTACAATGCAGTAATTTCATTTGCTTCACATGAGTATCTTACCTGAACGGTGTAGGTTCTTCCACCAACGCGATTTCTGGCTTCCAGGAGCACAGGATTCAGGCCGCTCTGCACCAACAGCTTGGCGGCACTCAGACCTGTGAATTTGGAATGTAAAATGCAGACTGTAAGATTTAGTTGACATTGAATATGTAAAAATATCTGATAGATTGGTCTTTAAGAAAACTTATTTTTATTCAGAAGATGATGAGGAGAAAACGGGAAATGAATTTGAACTTGTGTCAACAGCATAAGAACAGATCGGTACTCTGGCTAAATGCTAAAACGGAGCTTAAGAGTACATTTCAGAGTACATGTTTTCAAACTGTTCCTGTCCTGATAATAGTGAAGGTTGTTCAGTTCCTATCTGACTGTGGCTTTCTATTGTGTAAAAAAATAAAATAATAGCATCTACATATTTAAAAGTCTTTTGTGAAAACAAGTTGTGGTGTGGAAATATTTGTCTGTCATTTGCCTCAACATATAAAGGGAAGACACAGGGGTCTGTCTTGGTAAAATTTGTCAAATGGGCATGAAAGTGGCATATTCATATAAGTAACTGAAAGTATAATCAAATTAGCCAATACATCTAATGAACACGCGAGGTATAGAGGATGTGTAGAACTTTGTGAATGTGGGCATTTCCAACTCTGTGGAAATCTGCAGGGCATAGAATATGTTATACTGTATGTTAACAAGGATAATATTTTTTTTCTTAACAAACCTGGTTTGGCCTGTAGCTCTCACTTGGCCTGCAAACTTTTCCCAGAAACTGACACAAAAATAATTAAGAAAACAAAACAATGCAATACAATAGCATAACATTAAAATAAAAAAAATGTTCAGAGATTGTAAGCCTTTTTAAAGTTTTTGAAAGAAGTCTCTTATGCTCACCATCAACCAGCCTGAAAGTCTCACAGAGTCTAGCTTTGTTTTTGAAGCCTTTGTGTCATTGGTATGACAAAGCAAAAAGAAAAAGAAAAAAATCTTCACAGCATCTAACATGTCTCTTGGGGAACACTATGAATATAAATCCACTTTTATGTTTCAGTAAATCTGTCCTGTGATCACTGAGATTCCTGTTTAAACCCCTGAGGCTGAGCAGTGAATATGGTGTCGGACCAATAAACCAACAGTTTCCTCCAATGCCTTGCTCAAAACTAGAAACAACAAGTGAGAACTGGGTTCTCTGCAAGCAAAAATCACAACTTTACAAATTCACAGGACTTTCCTGACCCTGAATACACACACATAAGCACTTCCTCTCCTTACAGATTTATCCTATGAATTTCATAAGATTTAATGACTTTTTACCATGCTGGAAAGATTAATACACACACACACACACACACACGTTTGTTTTTGTGAAAAGTGGGGACATCCCATAGGCATAATGGTTTTAATACTGTACATACATACTGTATATTATATCGCCTTTAACCAACCCTACACCTAACCCTAACCCTCACAGGAAACTTTGTGCATTTTTACTTTCTCAAAAAAAACCTCTGTATGGTTTATAAGAGTTTAGAAAAATGGGGACATGGGTTATGTCCTCATAAGTCACCCTCTCCTTTTAATACCTGTGTCATACCCATGTCATTATACAGAGTTGTGTCCTGATATGTCACAAAAACAAGAGCACACAATCATTTCATAAAAAACAAGTCGTTTTTTTGCCCTTATGAAAATTAATATCTGATTAATATGTGATCATAAAACCTAAAGATGTGGAAAAACAACTTTTAGATAAAAGTTGAATACCGTTTCAGATGGAGTACACAACAATACACATCTGGATAATACATTGTCAATGCTTAAAATTTCTTTTTCAAACAAAAAAATAAATGAAAAGATTAACCCGTTTTCTAAAATTCTGTTACAGCTACAGTGATGAGACAATGAAACAGAGAACATCTGAGGTCAAAGCATGACCTTGGAAGTTTATATAATACTATAAACTGCCTCTGATAAGGAGATATTGGCAGACTCAGCTTACCCAAACACATGGGTCAAACATCTGAAACACTCTCCATCATTCTTCATGCTCTCAGAAATATCGCAGATACAGCTAAATGTGATCATTTTAAAGGGGGTGATTGTTTTCTGTATACTCACTGTAGAAAAGAAACCGCAGAGGCCTACAATCCCTGGCCACCGATGTGAAGTCTGATATCTGACAGGCTTGAAATGATTGTTTTTTTCTAAATTATGTTTTGGCTGAGCCACAGAGCTAGAAAGAAATCCAATATAAGCCTATAAGGCATTGTTCACACAACTCACAAGGGGGATTTAGGTTTTCAAATCCAATATTTATGATTGACTATCTATTTAGCAAGCGATGAGATCTGATTTGTTTGTTCAGACAGCATAGACAATATTACATGTATACATCAGTTACTATAGAAATCCATCAGCACAATGTCAAGAGGCTCTCAAACACTAACTGAGAGTGGCTGTCAGTGTGGAAAAAGAAGATTTTGCCTCTGCTCATGTTCATCATAGCATTTCACCACGATTCCGAATGCACACTGTCAACAAAAGTAACATTTTACAACTTCACAGATTTTTAAACATTGAAATTTAATGTTTTCGGTGCTCGGACTACGACAAAAGCAAAACAAAAAAGGGCCAGTCTGAAACAAAGCCGAGAACTATACATGAGCTCGCAGTCAGATACGTCGCAGTGAAACCTGATTATTTAACCAAGTGGCGTGAGTAGGAAGTTTTCAAGTCTTATCCCAAAGAGATAGAGCAATTTCAACACATCCTCATATTTCACACATTTATGAAATTGACCTTTCGCAAAAGACCTGTCCCCCTTAGTTACTGTTGCTACATCTGACAAGCCATGGCGCTCTCATGTCACACATCATGTTCTCCCGCAGTGAAAAATACATCGTAGTGCAAAGAGAAGACTGACAACGCACCGACAGATGTGTTTAATGTGTTGTAACAGATCGCTGTACTGGCTTAGTTCAGGCGGCACGTGAACTGATCATCTCTTCCTTTTTACTAGTTATAGCACGAAAGAAACATGAATGAACATCAGAAGGTATCTTGTTTCAACTTTTTCAAGTTCAAGTCCACCAATGTAAATTTATTCTCCTGTCTGGTTTGTTTGTTGGACAATATGGCAGATTTGGCATTATAATTGGTCTGATCGCCTGTCAATCAAACTCCCAGCAATTAACAATGTCATACTGTTATTGTTTGTCACTGCTTGACTAAATTGAAGATATTCATTTAACATAAAAAGCTCTCATGTGAAAGGTTGGTCTGTTTGAGAAAGCTGGCTCACAACATAAGTATATATTTTCTTCTTTAAGAGACATAAAATGGTCAGGAAATGAAGAAAAAACTTGAAGTTGGCAGCAGCACAATAGTGGCTGTGGTCTTTGAAGGGACCACAGCCCTGAAGGGACCACACTGACTGATCTCCACCACTGCCAATTAAACACACATATGGACCTGAATACAAAAATGAAGCTTAGCCGACAGCTTGATAAAAACAACATGTTTACAATAAACACTGGAGACAGTAATAGTAAAAGCACACACAGTAAACATCTCAAAGTGTGGTTAAGCTTAAGAAAGATTTCTGCTTGTAGACTCGGGACCATTCACACAGGCCATGCTCTTGTGTTCAATCTGCAAAATAATTTCATTGTTGGTCTAAGTACACATGCATTGGGTTACATTCATGTTTCTTCTCTCAGTAGGGGCCCACATCTGTGCAGCAGTCATTCAACTGCGTCTCAAGAGTTGGACATCCTTTTTTCACTTGGATGAAGGCCACAATATGAAAGAAAAGTTCTGCTGCTACTTTCATTTCATCATGACTTTAACCACACATTCCTTAAATAAAAAAAAATTGTGCAAACTTCTTAACACAAATAATTATTGTGTTCACAAACACCATCCCTTTTGTTCTTCAGGAAGTGATGGACAAGTATGATGCAAAAACTGACAATTGCCAGATAAGTGCCGACAATGATATAAAGATGAGTAAATAATTGCAGAGCTATTCTTTTTTGGATGAATTATCCTTTCAGGCTCACTGACTATCAAAGTTGCAGTTATTCATGTTCTAAACTTAATCAAAAATACTGTGGGAGACATTAAAACAGTAGCTAACAATTTAGCTAACGATTAAGTTTAAGCAGTCAATCTTGTTAAATACTGCCAAGCCAAACGAGCTTAAAAGATCAAGCCATGAATCACAAAACAGCCAGCCTCAGGAATACAGTCCCTAGAAGCTTTGTAAAATAAGCAAAAGAACTAATAAAAACCTAAGACTAGCATTGTTGCCAAATGATAACAGTTATATTTGAGTGTAAAATGACACATTGCAATGCTTACTACTATTTTATAGGAAGTGGCTATAAATAAAGTCTGAATTATGATGGTAACACTTTATAATAACTGCACACTATTAATCATTAATTAAGCATGAGTAAACAGATAATTCATAATTTATAAAGCATTAATAGACAGTAATACGCAGTTTATAAATAAAGATATAAATGCTTTATTCAATTTATCATTTCTCAATGAAGTATAGCATTATTTACAAACCAGTTATTTAGGAGTTGCCAGTGATTTATAAGATCACAAGAAATGTAGTAAATTCAGGTAATTTAGTAGTGGTCAGTTAACTATTTATGTGAGCTCATCTAAAGTGAGGACTAGTTATGCCTTGTAAAGTGTTTATAAAGGATATTTAAAGTCTCAGTTATCTTCTAAACACAGTGATACAGAACATATAAATATTAACAGCCTTTAAATCTCATTTGTAAAAGCTTTACAAGGCATAAATAGTCCTCACTTTAGATGAGCTTACAAAAATAGTTAACAAACAACTACATATGTTTTATAACTACCTGAATTAACCCTGAATTACAGTATAAATACATGTTAATAAACCATTTATTAACACTATAAGTAACTATTACTATACGTCTGAATAAAAAGATGTATGAATGCACATTTAAATAGTTTATTTATCATTTACTTATAATTTCTAGGTGATCTTATGAACCACTGACAACTCCTTAATAACTGGTGTGTAAATAATGCTATAGTTAATTTAGAAATGATAAATTGATCATTAATAAAGTATGAAAAAACAATTATTAAATACATTATAGATATGCTTTTAAATCAGGTATAAAGCATTTATATCTGTATTTATAAACTGCTTATAAATGTCTATTAATGCTTTATAAATGATGAATTAACTGTTTCCTAATGCTTAACTAATGATTAATAGCATGCAGTTATTATAAAGTGTTACCAAGAATTCTTGTCTCTGACTGTGAAAGTCTCGTATACATTCCTTCAATGTCTTTGTTTTCTTCATTTTATTCTTTTCTTTGCATTTCTGCCCAATTCATTTCTAATTCTCACCTAGCTGATCATGATAAAACAACATATTTTTGGATTCACTGCTTCTGTTGAGGCTGGTTCAGGGGACCGTTTACTGGGAAACAAGAGTCTCAGGCTGGATGGAGTTTCCATGGCAACAGTACATATAAAGATGCAGTCGCTTGGCAAATGTAAATCTATACCAATTACCTCCTTGTATTCACTGAGAACAGGAATCTGCTGTGCACTCTTGCTCTAATTGACATGACATAACAAGGTTAGGCTTTTCAGTAAGACATTAAACTAAAGGTAAATACAGTAAAACACACAACATACTAGCTTATAGGCCTGATCCTGATCTTATGCAGCATCAATTTGTACTGTAAGAACAGAGTTATTCACTCTTCTCCTGTTGCACAGGATATATGCTATATGTGGCAGTTGACCACCAAACCTTCTACATTTAACTAAAATGAGCATTTAAACAATTTTTCATGAAGTAGTAAAGTCTATCATTTGCATTCATACTGAAATCTAGAACTAAATATGCATGCATATTTAAAATATTCAATTCAAGCATGCAACTGATTGAAATGCAAACAAATAAAATGAAAAAAGGAAATAACTATGTTATTAACATTTTTGTTCTCAAGACTTTGTCAAAAGCATCCACACCTTTTCTCTGCATCATTATGTCTTGTCCAACATAAGCCAGGATTAGTTTGCAACTCTGTTCCTTTGAAAGGTCAGGTCTACAACTCTATCAAATTACAAATCGCCTTTTGTGTTAATGCTACAATCCAAATCGAATTGCTTTGATTGCACTCTTACAGAACCTGATAAAACCTACAATTACAGATCAAGAAGAATCACATTTAGGAGGCTATGTCTGTCAGCTTTGGTGCTAATTGCCAATCAGATTATCACAACACATTAAGAGTCACCAAGCCCTGGAGGTGACACAGACCTCCTTTAAATCTGTGGTTCATCCCTCAAGGAATTTCTCAATTAAAAAACGAATGTCATCTTTATCAATCAGCTCATTCGTCATTCATTCAAGACAAAGGTAACCAGAATTTTGAAAGAGTTTTTTTGACTTATTAAAAAAGCTTGGAATGGACCGATATTATAATTTAAGTGGATATATAAATAAAATATAAATGGATAATTTTCATGTTATGCCGATAACACCATTTCAATAAATTAAAAATAAACTAAAAATAATGGTTTTAAATGCTACAAATGAATTTATATATTATAGTATAAAGTATAAAATGATAATAGAATAATCCTCTGACCTGCAAATAATTGCACGCAGGAACTTGAATCCATTTTCCTGTCTACATTAAAGCATGCTCCATTCCTTTCTCAGATTTAAATATGCACCAAGATAATCCAATGCAAAGAAAATTATGTTTTTTATTTTATTTAATGCAGCATATAAAAAATGTGTACGTGACAGCAGGCACATGCTTCATGCTCTTCTAGAAGCAATTGCTCTCTCCAATAAGCTGCAACAATGACGTTTGGATGCATTATTGAAAAGCAATTACACAGAGATCAGCGAAATGGCATGTTCTCCTGGCAACCCCAAGGACAGTTGTTCGTCTAGAGAGGAACAGAGCAGTATTATCTTAAGTTGCATAACAAAGCCAGTCAAGCTGGAGTCAGGCTCCTCTCTGCTCAGCTCAGAGGGGGAAAAAAACAGACCAATGACGTTTGTTTGCACAAGCTTAGAGGACACTGCAAAAAAGGCATTTAGGCATTTGAGTATTTCCCTAGCTCTAGGACTCTGTAGACATGTTTTTCCAAGTTCATATGTTTGGTTTACAAAATTTTTAAAAAGAATACTAAAAAAAGTGACTGGAGATATTAAAGAATGAAAGCATTGATTCTAAATACATCAAAACATGCTGAGCTTTAAAAATCAATGTTTGCAATTGGTTTTCACAGAGATCTACAGCTGTATCTATTACTGGAATAAACACTGATTTATTCATTTTAAATAGGCACTGAAACATTTGTGAAATGCAATGACAAAGCAACCAGAAGTCTTTTAGAAGACAGCTGGCAATTTTCAAGAACACTGCAACACCTGGCAATGCGGCCATGTCTGAGATGACAAAGTTGAACTTTAAAGGGCTCATATGATGTTGCTAAAAATAACATTATGTTGTGTATTTGGTATAATGCAATGTGTTTATGCGGTTTAATTTTCTATATATATATATATATATATATATATATATATATATATATATATATATATATATATATATAAAACATTATTTTCCACATAATGTACATTATTGTTGCTCCTCTATGCCCCGCCTTTCTGTAATGCGTACATTTTTCAAAGCTCATCGTTCTAAAAAGTGAGGTGTGCACTGATTGGCCAACTATCCAGTGCGTTGTGATTGGCCAAATAAATCAAGCATGTGATGGAAATGTTACGCCCCTTACAACAAAACTAAAGCAATAAAACCATTATAAACAAGGCATTTGTTGCATCCAGTGGGGACATAATTACTGATTATAATGACTTAAACTGTCCTTTTATGGATTGCGTTGCGTATCCTGCTACATAAACAAAACCATGTCTGTAAACGACAAACAATAAGCGATTTTCTACACTACTCACTTGCGTTTGAATCATCAGTGACAAATTCTTTAAATATAAAAAAACGTACTTACAGGCTGTGATTCAGAAGCGCCAGACATGTGGGGGCGTGTTAGAACGAGCTGTTTTATGTAGGAGTTGTTGACTCTTAACTTTTATAAAGTATATATCTTGGTTTTGAGACATTAGTTTTTGCAAGTTTACAGATCTTCTTTATGTACCAAGAGATTGTAACACTCCAAAGAGAAAGGATTAATTGAAATCGCATCATATGACCCCTTTAAGCAAATACAGCAAAGTGTGGTTTATTTTACAGCTAATTCTGTGCAATGTCTACCCACTCAGACAGGAAGAGAACACCTGTCCAAAGTTTTTTTGCACAATACCTTTCAGAAGTTTGTGGTTGGTTATGTTTTTAAGTTGTTGTTTTTTTTTTTTTTTTTAAGTATCTTATGCTCCGCAAAGCTGGATACAGAAAGAACTGTAATATTGTTTAATATTAGTGACATTTATAAAATAACTGTTTTCTATTTGAATATATTTTACAATATTATTTATTCCTGTGATGGCAACAGTGAAATCATTCCAATTTCCTGAAAGATTTCTTATATTATCAATGTTGAAAACTGATTTATTTTGATGCATAATATTGATTTATTTGAAATACAATTCTTTTGTAACATCATGTCTTTACTGTCTCTTTTGATCAATTCAATGTGTCCTTGCTGAATAAAAGTAAATAAATAAATGATCATACTGACCCTAAACTTCTGAATGGTAGTATACATCTTTGCAAAGCCATTGTTAAAAAATGCTTATTGACACATATCATATAATGTGTCAATAAGCACAAAACCACAATGTAAAAGCAGCCCATTATGACATGGCCTGTGAATCTCTATGTTTCCGGACTTTCCTGGCTGACTTCCAAAACAGGAATGCCAAAGTTCTTTAGCAAGAGCAGGACACCCCCCAGGAAGCATCAGCATCAACCTCCTCCATAATTAGATGTGGAATTCTTGCCCTCCACTTGCACAACCCATAAGAGCTGCTGCTGAGACCTACTACAGTTCTGAGCAAAACAACTCCCTAATGCTTTTATTTGAACACTTGCTGGTTGTTCAGTTGTCAAACTGTTTCTGACAGCTATTTATACATATAAGCAGTTAATAAAGTTAATTGTTACACAAAAACACTTTCTCCTTTCCTAGCTTGATACACACATTCAACAGCAAGTCATCTGTAGGTTGATTTCTCAGACAAGGGTAAACAGAGTGACTTTCAAAAAACATCTAAAGAAATTTTTCGCCAGCACCTGACCACCTATTACTAGCACTTACCTCTTCTATTCTGTTCTATTCCATTCTATTGTTTAAATTTTAAACTTTGGATAAAAGTGTCTGCTAAAGGATTAAATGTATATGTAAATGTGAACATCTTAACCAGTCCACCACTGGTTGATCCAATGGCATGAATTTGGGGGCTGGACTATCTGTTTTTCTGACCAGTGACAGAGGGTGAGAGATTTGAACCAATCTCAATAAACTAGCCGTGGAACTTGTCCCTCACAATGTGCACTATGGACTTCAATGACATCTCAAACTCATCGACTCATTGAGAAGAGGTGTGCTAAAACTTTTCTAAACGGCTCAACTTAAGATTTTTATTTTAAATGGGTAAAAAATCCACTAAAAACTCTACTGTTAGAGCTGTACGAAATGACACACTTTGTTTTCAACCGTGGGAATAAGATGTAAACTGTGACAATTTAATTCAGTTGTTGACATGAAACAATAAGGTCACAAGAGTAAAAGGTGTCATTTCCATTGTTTAGCTGAAAGGCATCAGTTGTCTCTCTTCTATGTCAAGCACAGCCCCTGTGGCGCTTGACAACAGACACAAATACACATTTCCTGTCATTTCTTCCAATATCCCAGGGAGCATAAAAATGATTTGTCAGTTTTGTTTACAACCTCTGCCAATGTGCTGTCTACCCCGAGCAACTCAAGTGGCTTTGTAAATAGTAATTGGATTTGCAGGGAGATCGTTATTAAAAGGTCCCTGAAGCAATGTTGCATTTATTTTCAACCCACTTTATAAAGTTTGGTTAAAATAAGAAAAGGCCAACAGGTGGAACACATCTGCATATTCAACAGGTGTACAATAACAGGCATTTTGAGAGAAAACATCTTTTGTCTCTCTCTACCTCATGTGTCAAATGAAGTCATATCTGGATCCTATTCACAGAATTCATGGTTTTTTCAAATGAAATAGTGCACAAATCAGATGCATATCATGAAACATAACGTACATGCCATTGCATGAATTGCACTGTACCTTTGACCAGTGAGGGAATATATAAATAATCTCACACCTCCGATGACGTGCAATATAGGAAGGGAATCAGTCCTGATGTGAAAAAGGTTCTAATCAGGATTGGATAATACCGGGTCCATGGTGCACAATGTGTGGCCTTATTATAACATTGACTGATTTACATTAATTCGCTTTTTTCAAGCAGAGTAGTATGACTGGTTCAGTGCACAGCACACACTTTCATTTTCTGAAACAATGTTTGAGATGAGTAATCAGCAGTCTATCAAGGTCAGCAGATATTAAATTGTGAGCTACAATGCAATCAGACACAGAATTAACTACAGTATATAGAATAAAACATCTGACTTGATTTTGTGGTCTTTGTTTACATATCACATAAAACTGAAACTGTCGAAAAAGTCTGAATTAATAGAAATAACATTTCCAGCAGGTTATCAGGAGGACATTTTGATGCTGTTTTGCTCAGTTCTGTCTCCAAGAATGCTGTTCTTACACAAGAAAGATTTCATCCAGTGTGCATTCCCTCTGAGCTGGGTTTATATTGTCATGCCTTTATATAATAATGCATAATATTCACTGTGGGAACAAGTCAGTTTGCACAAAATAAATGGAATTCCTGTCAGGTCGTAAGCGTTAGGACATTATGCTGTGCTTTCATGCTGCTCTACAAAAAATAGGTCACATTGTAGGACTGACTGTTACAGATTCCTTACAGTATTTTCTAATCAATACTGCATCCTATAGTAGACAATATATTCATGAATCTCTCTGCAATCTATGTAAAATAAACTATATACATTATTCAAAGCTATGTTTCACACTAGTATTATATGGATTAAGCACAGGCTATGAAGAGCACCAGAGCATTACAAATATGTGCATGCAAGGACTGCAGCGTATGTGGGTAGTTGATGCAGGTTTAAGGAATTTTCTTTTTAGAAGTCAGTGTAGGTTTAAATGTATATAAAATATAAGGAAATGTGAATTTTGGGGATTAAAAATAATTTTGGATTATTTTTAAAACACTATTTTGGCATTTTCCAGTTAATTTTAAATGATCTTGCCGTTTGAAAAATAATTTCTTTTAAGAAAATATATTTTATGAAATATCTTGAAATATTGCTGACGGAAATAAATATCGAAAAATGAAACAGTGTCGATTAAACCAGCATGTATAATAATTATAAAATAATAAAATATGAAATAGTTTTAAATTAAGTATACAATATCATTCCACGTAAGATGACGTCTCAGGTGTGAAAATCCCATTTTTTAAGAAACCTGTTGCATCTAACAAGACTATTACTTCTATAGATCTTTTTCAAATAAAATATATGGCCATGAAATACTGACTGAGCTAAAATATTCAGTTAAAATTATTAAACACATCAAACAATAGCACACGGATGAATGATCAGTTATACACCATTGCTGGTCATTATTCATTTGATAAAAGCAGTGATTGACCAATCAGAATCAAGCACTCCAGAAAACAACACAAGGATGGGTAGCTGACATTGAAAAATGGGTAGCTAATTCATTACACATAAGACACATATAAACAAAAATATATGCTTCTATAATTATTATAAATGCAGACTAGACAAAATGTAAAAAAATATGAAATATTTGTACTTTTTCATATAATTTTGTCATTTCAGTACCTTTCTAAATGAGCTAGTGAGGGTAAACGTGATTTTAAAAGAACACTTTTATACACAAACGCATATTTTAAACTAATATCTTGATGTTGAGTATAAAAAAGTTAATGGGGATTATATGTATAGACTGTTGCATGCCTTGTTACTGTCTCTGCCCCTGGCGTTATTAATATGAAATAAACATGTCACGGAAGTGGAAAAGCAAGCTCAGGTGACATCGCGAGCAGATTCACTTGAAGTCTGCAGAACTAACCCCGTCCTTTTGGCATACTAACACATTCCTATTTAAAACGTAAATATGCATTATTATTAATATTTTGTAAACGCAGCCATAATGCAGTCTTGTTATAAGGCATTTAAGCTTAGAAAATGAAATAGTCGTTCAGCACTGGTCTGTCGCGCGCCTTATTTTACTCAATAACGACGATCATAACTCAGCAATACTATCATCAGACTGTAATCTTCAGTGATATAAAGTTACTTTAAGAGTGCGTTAATTGCAATGAAATTATATGAAGTTTTATGCGCTATTTTGATGACACTAACCTGAGATGCCTCCGCCAATCACAATCACGTCGTACGCGTCCGCAGTCATGGTGCTGTTCGCCTCACACTGACGCTCAGACAGAAGAGCATCTGTGTTCAGAGCATTGTGAGCCCCGCCCCCGCCTACTATCACCGGAACGACAGATTAGAAGAGCACCGAAGCTCCCATCTACAGTAGGGTACAACCTTTAGAAAAAAAGTGCTATTCACTGCGCCTAAAATGTACAATTGCAGAAAAGAATATATATACGTTGTATTGAACATTAATGGAGCAGCATATTTTGTGTGAAAATAAATCATTGAAAAAAAATAAACAAATATATGAGGTGGAAAAAGGGGCCTTTTACCCCACACACGGGGTAAAAGGCTCAACAGCATGGGGTAAAAGGCACAAGGTACTGATACAAATACCGACTAAAATAATGTTGTTTATATATATATATATATATATATATATATATATATATATATATATATATATATATAATGTCTAAGTTAATAATAGTTAAAAACAGTAGGGAACTTTTGACGCTCTAGCGGCTAATAAACAGAACTGCTTGCGTCTTGCGGAAGAACATTGTAGCCGGAGCTACTTCTCTCTGTTTATGTCTATGAAGAATCACAAAGGTACTGGGTTACTTCGCCGCGGTACTCCCGAAGCAATCTAAAATAGTCCGAATATAAACACTTATTATAGGTGCACCCTAGTGATTCAGGACAAGCTAAAACACGGTTTGGAAAATGGATTCATGGTGTACTCGCTTATTATGTTCATTTTTCTACATTTTGAACACAAACAAAGTTACGGACCGCAGCTCTGATTGGTTGTTTTTGACCGGGAGCGCATGAATTTCTGCCAATGGCAATAGGACCACTGGGAGGGGCCAGAGGAGCTTGATTTTTTTCACAGATTATCTGTCTCATATTCTACTGTCAGGACATAATGACAGGTTTAATAAATATGTAAAAAATATTTTTTTTTTTTACAAAAGTTCCCTACAGCACCTTTAAGCAAAGTTTGAACTATTTTCTGTTTATTTGGAAACAAAAATGAATAAATATACTGTCATTAAAATGTTAATATGAAAATATATATTTTTTAAAATACAGAAACAAAATAATTTTAATAAGTAATGATTCTGAAAGTATCGAAGATCCAATAATAATTGAATATATATTTACAGTAGCTAATAACAACTCATTATATTTTATTATTTGATATGATTAATATTATGTTTTTAAAGATCATGTTTTTTTTTTCAACATGGTGATTATCTCAAATGTGGACACCATGCCATGTCAACGAAGAGTCAGCCATCTATCAGTTATCACTTTCTGCCCCAAATACCGTACTTTTACATATTCTTTCGTTATCTAAAAACTGAAACTAACAAAAAATTAAACTCATATATCAAATATATGCATTAATTTGAGCGATTCTCATTTTTGCTGCTTAAAAAACCCATAACATATTTAGAAGTAAGCGCAAAAGGATCAGGATCAGACAATTGCATCTTGAAAACGGATGTTTTTGAAAGTGCTACGCCATGTTTTTTTTTTTTTTTTTGCCATCTAGCGGTTTAGATGAAAATAAGTTAGAAGTTTGAAGTTTTACTGCTAGGAGGTGTCCTGTAAGTTTTTGAGTCTTTTCAATCCTAACAAATGCTTAACAAGTGTTTTGCTGTGCATCTATTATTTTGTTGTGTATACTATTAGAGTTTGCTGCCATCTGGTGGATGTAGTCATGTAGGTTGTGCCTGTAGACTCACATTGCTTCAGGCTATGAGATCTATCATAGAATATATATATTTTTTAACCTCACATACTTCGGTATAAGTAGGTATATAGGTATAAACTTAAAATGCAATATTAATATATTACATATAAAATGCATAACTTAAACTGAAATATTAAAATATGCAATAATGCCTACATTTAGAATAAGTAGCTGTGCATCAGTGAATGTCTACATTTTCAGTTACTTACTTGATAGTGAGATACTCTCTGATAAGATTGTTTTGTTTTGGCCACGTCTGGAATGCTTTGATTTAAGACTTGGGATTTAGTTTAGGGTTGTATAGACATTTTTGAAGCTTGATAGCTCTTGTATATACTTTCATTCAAAAGACCTGCATGAATTTTCTTCATAGTATCTCTTGTAGTGCTCCCCAGAAGAAGGGGAAAACAATTATTGAGTGAATAATGACAGAATTTTAGTTGAAATATTTATTTCAAGAGAATGTAAGAGAGAGAGAGAGAGAGAGAGAGAGAGAAAGAGAGAGAGAGAGAGAGAGAGAGACAAAGTCCAGCTACTATGTTGGCCACAAGAGGGCGTAATTGCTACGTAAGTGTGCAACATTAAGTGTGAAACTCATCTCAAACAACAGCACCTACAGTGAGTGAAATAATCACATTTTGTTATAACATCCAAATGATAACACCAACATGCCAGAAATTTTTATAAAACTATAAAAAACAGAATCACAGGATCACCCCATTGTGTCAGTATTTTGTTGAATGACCTTTTGGTTTAATTACAGCTTTTAGTCTTGTTGGGATATGTGTATCTATCTCTGCTAACTTTGCACATACACGTATTTGCCCAATCTTCTCTGCAGAACTGCTCAAGTTCAGTTTAGTTCAATTGTGTCCATTTGTAGACTGCGATCTTCAAGTCAGAATCACTGAGTTGGAAAAAGGATCACCCCTCATAAATGTATAAACTCAGTCAGGTGCAGCTAATCATCTTCTCAGTGACACACAAAACCATCTGACTGTCATTTCAGCTGTGATCAGCTGTGGTCATTTTGATTAACCCAGCATGAAAAGAGATTTCCTGGAGCATTTTAGTCATTGGTTTTGTAACTGAAGCAAACAATCAGCTGTGGGTGTGGTAAGGCAGTCAAAAGATCTCCGGGATAAAGTCAGGAGAAGGATACGAAAACATTTACAAGGTTTTATCAATGCCTAGAAACACTGTGAAGTCTATTATTAAGAAGTGGAAGGTATTTGGTACGACTCAGATCTCCCTGGATCAGAACGTCACTCCGAACTGGATGAAAGAGCCCAGAGGAAACTGAACAAAGAGGCCTACAGCAACTCTGAAGACATTGCAGGGATTTATGAGATTTAAATGGTTATTGTGTGCATGTGACAACAAGATCACAAATTCTCCACAGATGTGGCTTGTATGGGAGGGTTGGTCACTCCTCAAGAAAGTCCACATGCAGCCACGACAGAGCTTGCCAAGACGCGTTGACGATTTTGAGGCAGATGAGACTAAAATGGTATTATTTGGCCTCAACAGCAAATGATATGTCTGGTGAAAATCCAATACAACCCACCATCCAAATGACAGCATTCCTCCAGTGGAGCATGGAGGTGGTCAATCCTGTTCTGGGGGTGTTTCTCTGCAGCAGGGTCCAGGGACGTCAGGATAGAAGGAAAATTGGATCGGGCAAAATAACGTAAAATTTTTGGGGAAAATCTGCTGCCTTCTTTAGCATATGCCTCTCAAACTTTTGGTCATATAATTTATTAAATGTATTTTTACAGCATTTGATCATCTACAGTTGTTTTTGCTTTTAAGTAATTATTTTTCTGTTTCTTTTTTTCTGACACCAAATTTTTTGTGAAGTAGCGATGTGTGCAACCCCAGTAAAGCAGGACTGTCTCAAATACAAATACGAGTGAATAACTATTTCTATTTCAGTACTGAAAAAATTGCAGATGATATTAACTTCAGTCTAATAAAGTGAGAGGAGAGAATACTACACTGCCTCATATTGGTATCTTATGAGAGATCAAAAAGATATTGCAGTCGTGTGTGGATTCAGTGATCACAATGCCTTTATCTTTTATTGCTGAATCAAAGCATCTCTGTTACATTTCTGGGAGAAAATAACTTGCCTTTTTGTTTTTTAGATAGTTAAACATCATCTTCATCATGTGGACATCACAGAAAAAGGAAAAGTCACACTTTTGGGAAAAAATTGGGACTGGCATCAATTAACAGTAATCATGTGAAAAACGTAACCTCATTCTGTTTGAAACACTTGTCAGTTTTGGCTTGAATTATCACTTGTTAGAGACGGGATAAAGACACACATGTGTACAACACCTGGAACGTTCTGTTAGAATTAAAAGAAGGTCAGAGAACAACGTGATCAACGCTGAACAACGCAGCCGATCGTGTGTGGAGATGTCTTGGGGCTGCCATAAAAATGACAGAGAACTCAACTGACAGCTATTATGTGCATTGTCTGTCATGCTGTCAAATTAGCCATTAAGTTAATTATAGCCCCGCTGAAAGTCACATATTATCGAGGAGTTAAAGTATGTGTAATAAGACAGCTAGCATAAGGCAGCCAGTCAGTCTTTAAAAACAAAAAGGCACTGTTTATTAGATTAATGTGCAGAGCCCAAAGAGCTGTCAGGATTGTAGTGGAGTACAAACCTTTCCAGCAAGCAAACTGTCATAATTTCACATCGGTACAGTTTTAGCAATTTGGGGTGAATTTATTTCCACAGACACAAAAAATTTGAGAAACAATACATTTTCTTTCTTTCTTTCTTTCTATATATATATATATATATATATATATATATATATATATATATATAGTACTCATCAATTACTGTACAATTCCACAAGGCAAACATCATAGTTATCATAACTGTACATGATTAGCTTGACAACTTGCTGATATTATGTCAAGAGTCATTGTGAGACTTTGATGATGAAATAAACACACACATACATGTTCCACATACAGTCTGGCATGGTAGACTGCAGTGAACTCCACAGTAAAAAAAAAACCTAGCTTTACAAAGTCTAAAATTGGCAATATGATCATTACAAGTGTATTTTTCTTTGTTTAAATATTAAGCTGGTATAATGAAGCAAAATGTATGCTGGAACATGTGAGCAATTCCAGAGATCATAAAGGGATAGTTCACCCCAATATTTTGTCATGTGATTCCGAGATATTTTAGGGGGTGAACTATCCATTTCTTTCCTAGACATAACTCCAACTTATTTACTGCATTGTCTATGGAAGCATTTCTGTCCGTGCATAAAGTCTCTTAGATTTTGTAAAACATTGTCCGCCAAAGTGACTCCCCCTCAGCTTCATCACATTTCCCTCAGGATTTACGATTATGTTGTCGGCATCCGCTAGCTATTTTACACATGCAGTGATCAAAACAATGGAATGCAATAAAAGTAAATTGACAGGCTGAGCGCACGCGCAGGTGCGACAACATCTGGAAATCCCAGTGCATGTGCTGCTTTACATGAGATGCGATTCTTCTTGAAGTCTTGATGGGTTGTCGGCAACTTTGCAGCAGTGCTAATGAATTGTAAAATGCTTGCTCTGAATCATCAGCAATAAAGAGTACCTTCAACTTTTCTTGTGTGTGTGTTTCAGCCAGAGGGTCTTTCTCCATGACAAATTTATTCAGCTGCACTCCTCACAGCTGCACGCAAGGATGTAACGGTAAGTAGCAGTTATCCGTGTCCCGCCTGAGCATCGCAGACGTACCGCCTTCAGTTTGGAGGTATGAGGACGGCAGCAGAAACACGTGCTCTTGAAAGGCTGCTTCAAGACGGAGCTGAAAGAGATCAGTGGGTCTGAGCGGGACGTGTGGCTGCAGTGACCCTCACATCGAGCCAGGAGAACCATCTGTAGAGCAAAAACAGTTCATCAGTTCCATGTTTAAGTAAAATATCTAGCTATCTGACGTAATAGAAATTAATCTATTTTTGAGCATTTTTGTAGTCCAAAGTTGACCCTCTTTTACATAAAAACTGTGGAACGTAAATCTAAAAATTGATTTAGTAGTTTCACCAGTGGAACTGGTGCACAGACATGTTTAGCTATAATAAAACAAGACAAGAGTTCTGTGCCATCCCTAATTTGAACCCTGTGTCAGGACTAAGATAAGCTTCCTGAGAAAGTTTGGAGTGTTGAACAAAGAAAGCTTGTGTACTCTTTCACTTTGACCTTGCACCTGCATGCTGATGGGAGAGTGCTTGATCTCTCCCAGACCTGGATGCTCAAGCTACTTGACTCCCTCAAATACCTCTGTCTCACAAATTTGCTTTGTCTGCTTTGTGAGGATTGTTGTGTGACGGATGAAAGGCTTTGCATTTTGTGGGACCGATATATGGGGGTCAGTGATCCACCTGGCTACATCGCTGAGGTCCACTGGCTGATAAAGAAAGATTAGCTCATCAAAAAAACAAAAAACAAAAACAAATCCCCATTTGAAAAGCTCTGTCCTATAGAAGTTCTCTCATAATTAAAGGTTAATGAGTGATGCTCATCTGTAATGATAGACACAAACGTGACCCAGTTCAATGGTCTACTGGTTTGGAATATTAGGTGCTGGCCAGACCACATGCCGCCACATTCCTGAACCCTCCGTAAATGGACTCCTATGTCATGTTGTCTTTCAGCTGCATAGTGTTAGCGAAGTGTCACCCCCATTATAAGGAACACTAGCCTGACTGAAGCCAAAAAGTACCCGATATGCATCACTCATGGTCCGACGTCCATGAATGAAGTGGCATTTGCTTGCTGCTTTTAGCTGATGTCATTATTTAATGTCACCTGAAACTGCAGGCATACGGCCATGTTCGTAAAACAATTGGTGGAGAGATGTGGGGGATTTCAGAGGGAGGTGCAGTGGAGGTGTGCGGCCAGTGGAAGATGAAGATCCAAGGAAACATGGCAAGGTGACAAAAGCTGGGCAGCAGATGTAAGCTCTTCTTCCCCTCTATATTTATCTCAGAGTGACTGCGCAGGTGGATCCTATTGTGTAGCACTGCTTTTTTTTTTTTTTTTTGCATGGAAGCAACAGCTATCCTCATAACTAATGCAATGTGTAATAGGCTTCTTTAAAGGTGACTGGGTTGAGCTTAATCCATTGTGCTGCTTTTAGACAGTGTGTCTGCGTACTTGCCTGTCAATCAGAAACTGTTTTTAGACAGGAAATGTTAAGCGGTTGTACATTGCGTAATATAAATTGTTTTCCGATTTATTTCCAGAGTGGAAACATATTTCAGATTGTCTATAATGTCCATTTTGCTTGGATATCCAAGAAATTATCTCTGTGAATTACACAGGGAAACTTCTTGGTACAGTTCATTCATCATTCAGGCACCTCACCACTGTGTGCTGTCTGGAACTTGACGATATTCCTTTGTGGTTTTGTTTGGAAATATGCACTTCTTGGTTACTGAACTGTTGTATAAGAACCATCTCACAAGAGTCATGAAGTTGCTTGGTGCTTTACTGGTTGCACTGAATGTTTTTAATTCACTGAAAAGAACCGGCTCATTAGTCATTTGTTCTTTAATCTGATTACACTGGTTGCACTGAATGTTTGTGATTTACTAAAAGTGACATTTTTGAATCACTTTCATCAGATGTATAATATCGCCTGCAGTCCACAAGGACAATTTAATAAAAATATATTATTTTTGTGCAACTACTTTGTGGTACCATGCATTTGTTGTATCTTGTTTAAATTCGGAATGCATCACACATAAAAAATGCTAGTGGTGGGTCCTTTTTGAACATCTGTCCATGGCATTTGTCAAACAACAAATGAATGAAAGACTCAGGACTCTGGAGGTCATTTGCCTTGCAATGCAACTTTGGCTGCATTATAATAATTGTCCTAATTCAGAATCAAAATATTGCATATATGTTGTTGTGACTGCTTGCTCTGTGAAGTTGCCTGTTTGAAATGTAAGATTTTATCATGAAATATAACCTTTTATCAATTAACAAAATGACCTTAATAAAGATTAGCACATTTTGCTGAATGAGATTCAAAGATCATGGTAAACTGATAAGAATGATCCATTCATTTCCAAAATTATTGACTGATTGAGCAACGTGCAACATTGAAAACTGTTTAGCAACATAAGGGTTAGTTCTAGGGATTTAAAAAATATAGAGATCTTTTAAATGAAAATTACGATTGATTAGAATATCAGTATATTAACCCAACCCTATTCACTAATCATGTTTCTGGAATCAACAGTAAAAAATACAAATAGTAATGTACGCAAAATCAGTCATAATTATTTTAGAAAGACTGAGCTGCCTTATTTAACTGAACACCTTTTTTTTTATCTCACTGCTTTTGGATTATAAAGGTTGTTTGTCTCATAAGGAAATACCTTGTGTGTAATGATTGCAGAATTAAGATTTTCAGCTCCAGTACAGGGGACTGACTATCTCATCTTCAGTTTATTGGAAGTTGGATATTTGTTGACACCGCCCAGCTGGTTTGTAAGAACAAGAGCCTGCGAATCTTAATTCATGATGCACAGATCATCAGTGCTTGCCCTTCCGAGGGGTACAGGTGAATCAGAGCATCTGGAACTCATCCCAGAGGGTTTATTATCAATGCTTCTATTTTGAGGGGATGAATCTGAGGCACTCTATTCTTTCGCTAACCAAAAGCACTGTGTGGAGACCTGGAATTGTGCCATCTCCCAGACATTTTATGCATCCCATGAGTGCTTATTTCTGGCAAAGCTTTAGGCCGCACAGGCAGGCTGTTTGCAGTGTTCCTGCCAAGGTGTCAAAGTAACTAAAGGTAGAGGTCATTAGACAAGCCAGCCATGCTATCTGATTCAATAAACGAAAACAAGGTTTCTTCTCAGCCTTGGGTTCTAATGACTAATTATGAACAACATCCCCATGGTCAGTATTTATATTTAAAACCTTTAAAGCATCAAGAGAATTGGATGACCAATAATTTTCTCCTATTTAATTCAGATAAGAGAGAGATATTCATTATTGGACCAAAAAACAGTACACAGAATCTTGTAGATTACAATTTGCAACTAGACTGATGTACTGTTACTTCCTCTACAGTCAGAAATCTGGGTGTTATATTAGACAGCAACTTGACATTTTGAAAACCATATTTCCCATGTTACAAAAACAGCATTCTTCCATCTTAGAAACACTGCCAAGCTACGAAACATGTTACCTGTTTCTGATGCAGAAAAGCTAGTTCATGCATTCTTGACCTCTAGACTGGACTATTGTAATGCACTTCTAGGTGGTTGTCCTGCTTCTTCAAATAAACAAGCTACAGGTAGTCCAAAATGCAGCAGCTAGAGTCTTTACCAGATCAAGAAAATATGATAATATTACCCCAATTTTACAGTCTCTACACTGGCTACCTATTAAGTTCCATATCAGTTACAAATTATCATTATTTACCTACTGTATAAAGCCCTAAATGGTTTAGCTCCTGCATACCTAACTAGCCTTCTACCACGCTACAAACCATCTCGCACCCTAAGGTCACAAAACACTGCACTTTTGGTAGTACCTAGGATAGCAAAGTCCACTAAAGGAGGTAGAGCTTTTTCGCATTTGGCTCCCAAACTCTGGAATAACCTTCCTGATAATGTTCGGGGTTCAGACACACTCTCTCTGTTTAAATCTAGATTAAAAACACATCTCTTTCACCAAGCATTCGAATAATGCATCTCATAATTTGTGACTGCAGTTGTATCTGATCAAACGACGCGCATTATTATTCTTTAGCTTGGGTTAAACTAATTCATTTTACTTTGTTGGAACAGCAGCTACGCTAATTATGTCTCTATTTGATTTATCCCGTGGTACTGTAACTAGGATTTACACAAGCATCAGTCTGGATCCAGAACCCCTCAGAAGACCTCAGATGATGCTAACCCTGAAATAACATACAGAACTAACAAATATTGCTACAAGTGTGATTGCATCATATAATAATTGCTGTTATAATATTCATCGTCTGGCTGAATACGTTTTGTATTAATTTCTCTGGAAAATCCTGTCATACATGCACAAACTGACAGTCACCACTTTTAAGCTACTACTAAATATTGTAGAAACTTAATTTTCGGTAAAGTTGCTTTGTAATGATTTGTATCGTAAAAAGCGCTATACAAACACACCTGAATTGAATTGAATTGAATTTGTCTTTAAGCAGCTTGTTAGCAGGAAAGTTGTGGGTGTAGAGATTGTATTGTCTCACAAGACGATCTGACCTCCTAGACCGTTTTTGTAATTTAGTAAGGATCATGGTAGCTCGATTTTGTGTGCATTTCAATGGATGCTAATAAACTTTTTTTTTTTCTTTTTTATAAGACCACGAGAACTCCACACCAACATGCGAAAAAAAAATAATAATATCAAGTTGCCATTCTTGAGGTATGGGAAATTTCTGTATTTTAGAACTTCAATATCAGTTAAACTTTCATCTAACTACATTTTTCATCTAATATTTAGATTTTATTTCAAATTTATTTCAATTACCATTCTTAGTTAATAATAACAACACTGTATGTATGTATCACTGTATCATCAACGTTTTGTCTTCTTACCTTTGAATTGCACTTGTAAATAGGATGTGTAATGGTCTCAACAAAATGATGCCTCATACACCTGTCAGGATCATTTTCCCCCAAGTGTCCACTCTCTGCTCTGCAGGTTACACCATGCAGGATTGTCAGCAGAGGACATGTGACCAGAAGAAATAGAATCCCAGGCTGGCTCAGAGCAGCTGAGTTCCTCATATTGTCCACAATCTCCACAGGTAAAACAAAATAAAGCTTGACCGTCTCCTACAGAAGACAACAAAGAATTCTCCACTGTGTTCTTGATGCCACATATATGAACTGAAACATGTAGTGAGCGTTTTCTGTAAACTCAGCCATCCCCTTGAGTGGTCTGGATGTATCTGTGGGTAAAGAAAGGAGCCACGGTTAGTTCAGGATGAAAGTTGCAGAAAAGACACCCACCCGAAAGTGCAATATCAGGTAATGTTTTGCATGTTTCGTCCGGTTAGCCAAGCTGTTTAAGTTGTTAGTTTGCAGGACCGGGCAGCTAAGGCAAGGTGCAAAGTGAGGGAGAGGGGGAGTTTGTCTGCGTGAGAACCCGGCAGTGACAGATGACCCGAGACAGACGTCTGTTGTGCCTTTGCCAGCTGGTTAAGGTGATTGTTGCCATGTCTCCAGCCAGGAATAAGTGGGCTGTGATGTATGAGGAGTTCTGGCAGACCGCTGTAGTGTTATTCTAACAATCCCAGCACTGAAAAAACATGGTGTTTTTATTACACACTGAAGAAACCTAATATATTAATAAACAGCCAGCAGTGAATTTCCCCAGAAATGAATTTTTCATAAAAAGAAATTTGTCTCTATGCAACAGTAATTCAACTGCCAACTTATTTTTGTGTGTGTGTGTGTTTGTGTGTGTGTGTATGTATGTATATATATATATATATATATATATATATATATATATATATATATATATATATATATATATATATATATTTCATGAGCTCACTGCTTTACAGTCCTCATGACAATGCTTTGTGCGTGGCAGTTAAATTCACTGAGCCACAACTGCTAAAAGGTTTAGCGTAATGAGGGGGAGAAAGAGTAACAGAGCCCTGAGAGTTACCGACGCCGCAAACCTGGATCAGACAGAGAGGAAATTATCATTCACTAAAACAATGCCTTGCATTATGTCTAAACCTCTTTCCAATTTTATTTCGAAACCCGCAATTGCTCTGAAATCGCAAACACATTAGGCTAATTTAAAGCTTTCTCCTTGTTTCTTTCTTACCGGAGTGACTCATTTAATTTTATCATTCCTCACATTAGGATTTTTAGGTATAAATTTGCCTGTTTAAATAAATAGTCCCTGAAATGTATAACTGCACTGGAGAGCTTGTGTTGCTGGGTTTACAAAAGCACAGATCACAGTCTGTTCTTAACTCGGATTCTTTGAATACAGGATACTCTTGCTTAGTCATTTATTTATTGGGCATTGCAATCGTCATCATCTTCATCTTTATCATTGTGCCCAGACAAGACTGTTGACATCCAAACCTGTTTGAGGGCAACTGCCGCACTGATCTGTAGGCAACGTAATGGGAATTAAAAATGCAGTGTAGACACCCCAGCTCAAAAGATAATTACAGATCCAATTCAGGTTATAAAAAATGAGATGGTGACCTCATGGCACAACCATCCATGACAGCTTCATCAGTTAAAAGCTTCTAGTGCTGTTAGGACAGTTGTGGGTGTGTTGCTTGCCAGATTTCAGTGTAAGGAAATGTTGACCACCATGTGTCCACACCTGCTTCAGCCTGTAGATTTATAAAGCCCAATGTGTCTACAAACAGCAGAAGGATTTGCAATCCCCAACATCTGAGACAACGTCCATCACATACATCTGTCCACCTCTGACCAGATGAATTTTTTCCCTCTCTGGCTTTGTATTTCCCTATTGGCTTTGCAAATGTAAATTTATGGTTTATAGACCAGGGAAATTAACTTTGGCATGTTGGAATCTGTCCATAACAACTATCTGATACAAGCTGTACTCGAATGTTTTCTTAATTAGCTCTCAGAGTACAATTGGAGACTGAGACAAGAATTTGGTTTTCTTGTTGGACATTTTTTGAGATGTCTAAACCAAAGTGTTTAACTGGAATATTTTTGGCTCTGCGGTATAATTGTAATTAAAGCTTAACAGTGTTTCCGGTGACAAAATGGCATTACCAATTGACCATTGGCCCTTTTATTTAGAAGGCACTAGCAGGACTTATTCTGGCATATTTCATGTTACAGTTTCTAAGTAAACCCTCTTGGTATACATTTAGTCTTTCCATTTACTCACACTGGTTTCGTTTCAAACTTATTGTGACTTATTATATATATTATTATATTATTATTACTTTGTTATTCTGTGGAAAACTTTTTTTTCATGCAGTGAAGTCTGTTGTTTTACATTTTTACTGGTTTTATAAAAACAGTTGAAACATTCTTGAAAATATCTTATTTTGTGTCCCACAGAAGAAACAAAAAGTCATTGGAGTGACATGAGGCAGAGTAAAAGTGAACTCTCCCTACAATATTTCCAAGTTGCAAGATGCAAAACAGGGTATTTTTCATATTCACGGATTGCCAAATTTGATCCCACAGAAAAAAAAAAAAAAAAAAAAAACAATAAACAAATTTAAGAGGAAGGCAGGAGCCAGGACCGTGAGAGACATGCCAGAACCTCACTTCACTGAACTCCCAGGCCCAGACTGCTTGCCTAGGGACCCCGTCTTAACCAGGAGTCCTGTCAGCAGCTATAACGCCACTTAGGGAGCGGATCCCTGGAATGAACTGTCCTAAGGCGCGGCGCTGGTGGTTGTGAAAATAGAGTATGGATCTTTTAATGGTGTCTGGTCCTCTCAGGCCGCGGGAAGGCTGGAGAGGGTCCATTAGGACTGTGAAATTCCTGACATTCAAAAGCAGCTACAGGTTAGGGCCGTGAGGCAGGAGTCGTTGCACACTATTCAGTGCCGCTTCTCACCTCACCCAGCTCTTTGTGTTGTGACATTGTTAAAAACCATAGTGTCTGTTTGATTTAGATAGGTTAAAACGTGGGAAAATCATAAGCTTTTCATGTCATGGCATCTTCACATGATGGTTTATCATTGCAGACACTGAAAGAACTCGGGATCATGAGTAGGCTCTTAATATCTCAGTCTCTGTCTCCTGTTCCAACCCTTGTTGCTCTTTCTGCTTTAGATATAGCACAGACTGTCATTTTAAGGAGGATTTTCTACTCAAAACCACCTAAGGGGTTGGATTATGTGGACTGAGACAACTGAATCCACATTATTAGTTATAGTTTCCTCAACATTGCTGAGGAGAAATAGGCTTATTTAAAGTTAGAACTCAATTTTGAGGTAATCCATGTCAAAGTCACCTAGTGCCTTCGAACCAAACTATGCTGAGAAAATGATTTCATTGGAAGAACATTTAATCTGGATCATAACAATTGAGCAATAATGTTGTATAAAAGGAATAATTATATTTTATAACTTTAATTTTAGGCACAATATTAGATGTTTTTTTTTTTTTGGTGCAGTCAACAAATATGAGTCACATTCCAAATGAGTCAATGTAGAATTCTGCATATTCTGTTGTGAAATCTCTTGTGCAACGTAAAGCAATACACAGTATTCTGGTTCCTGAATAAATCATTTTTTTTTGAACGAATCATTGGAGTACTGTCACTGTCTTATGAAGACACTAGCTCAGTTTGCATACTGAGTAGGTACTACATTTGTATTAAAACATACTTTGCAACTGTTAAAAAAAGCACATTCTATATAGTTTGAAAGTGTGTAGTCTGTGGTGTTACTAGTATTTCTGGGCCCATTGCACAGAGTTTGCTATATAGGGAGGCTGGGATTAGGGTGGCAATCTCAGTGGAAGCCCCTTAAAGGACATTGTTGTGGGCCCATCTCACAACCTCTGTGCCCTATGCACTCTGTCACCCTTTCTCATCCCAGTTGCGACTCCCCTGGTGCAGTATGAACAGCTGCCATGTTGTCATTGTCATGTGACTTATAGAGTTAGTTGCATGGCTTAAAAGGATACTCCACCCCAAAATGAAAATTTTGTCATTAATCACTTACACCAACGTCGTTCCAAACCCATAAAAGCTTTGTTCATTTTCAGAACACATTTTAAGATATTTTGGATGAAAACCAGGAGGCTTGAGACTGTCCCATTAACTGCCAAGTATGTTACACTGTTAGGGTCCAGAAAAGTGTGAAAGACATCGTCAGAATAGTCCAGCTACCGTCAGTGGTGCAACCGTAACATATAAAGAGACAAGAATACAATAAATAAACAAAACAAATAATAATAATAATAAAAAAAACTTCATTCAACAATTCCTTTGTCAACAGTCTCCTCTGTGTCTCTCCATATCACCGTATGCTGCGTATGCTTTTCTGTATCAGCCGCACCACAGGGATGCGCTGTTTCTATGTGTATTTTGCTTTGAATCGCTTACAAAAAGTATTCTCGTCAATTCATAACATTATGGTTAAACCACTGATGGCAGATGGACTATTCTGACGACGTCTTTCACACTTTTCTGGACCTTGACAGTGTAACTTACTTGGCAGTCTATGGGACAGTCTCAAGCCTCCCGGTTTTCATCCAAAATATTTTAAATTGTGTTCCCGAAGACGAACAAAGCTTTTTATGGGTTTGGAATGACAGGGAGGTAAGTGATCAATGACAAAATGTTCATTTTGAGGTGGAGTATCTCTTTAATTGGAATTCACACTGCCATTCACAACTCATGGGATAGTAAATGGTCCATCAGATGCACACTTCAGAATCTTGGTGGAAGTAGTAGGTCATCCGGGTATTTCTGCCTTCTTTTTAATGAATAATGTGGACTTAATTGTTGCATTGTGGCCACCAACTGGCTTAAGGCTGTAATATGTAGTAAGAGTCACAAAAAACCTCCACTACTTAACTGTTGTATATATTTGTTGGTTATAAAAGAAAAATGATGTGAATCACTTAATGTTCCCTATGAATATCTCAGAATTAATTTCACTGCTTGAGTAATGATTAAAACAGTGATATGAAAACTTCAAAAGGGCATGCTGGGTCTGACAGCAGCTGAGTCCACAGTTGTGGAGCGAGGCGTGTGGTCGCCTAATATTTGCCAATAAGCAGAATTCTCAGTCTTCTCAGTCACACTGACATGTCCAAATTCTCTCCTCCGGCGAAGGGTTACGTCACTGTTTGCTGCATGTTTAGCACCCTATTGTTTGACCAGCTTTTAATAAACCAAAGGGCAGATTCCTGCCAGGATCACCCTGCAGCCCTCCTCTCATGCCCATCTGCAACCTTAGCAGCATGCCAGGGGCACTGCCACCACACGCCGACGCCAGTAACACGCATCTCCACAGCTGAAGCCCACACTAAATATATCCCCTATGATAAAGATAAGACAAACACAGTGGATTTTATAAGCAGCTTGCTGCCAACAGACAGGCAACCATGTGAGCCAATGCTAAACTAATGTTAGCTTTACATTAAGCTTCTCAGAAAAGCGCCGGTCTGATTGGAATGCTAAAGGATGAAAGCGTCTGTGCACAGCAAATCCGTGGCTGTGTTTCCAGTTAAATTAATTAGAGACCCTGTTATGTTGTCCTGTTAACCTTCCCACTTTGATGTAACGTGCAAACTGACAGCTGATGTCATCTTCTGAGAATACCCCAGGCTTTAATTTCTTTATAAAGAGCTTGCAAAGTCGTCAAAGGACTATTACGTAGTATTGATTATGAATGAGTTGCACACAGAACGCTGCTTCACAAGCCTGCTTTTATATCTAACATCTGGAGGGTTCTAGTTCACCTCTTCCTCAAGCTCCATAAACAATCCTCAGAATATCTATGATTTCTCATCTGGTGTGCTCAGCTAACGACCTCTGGCTTAGCATTAAATCGAGTATTCAGTCACTGTCTGTGCAAGACAAGCAGCTGATGGCTTACCTTAGCAGCCGACCTTATGTGAGGCTTATCATATATAACATAGCCATTTTACTTTGGTTATGAGTCATTTGGAGATACGTATGCATCTGATCTTAATGTTATTAATATGCAGTCTCTCTTAATGCATTATATATATATATGAAAATGTAGAATTATATATATATATGTATACACACTTACAAAAATGTCAGTGATAACATTACAGCCATTGAAAATTATATCTGATGACCTGGTCACCTTTACAACGATGGAGGTCTTACCTTCTGCCTGGTGCCATTTAACTGGCAATATCCAATCCCTACTGGCTTTTCTAGGACAGAAATGAAAATTTAAAGCAACAATTGCTTGTAGATTTCTCCTTCTCCTTCATCCACTTGCTCTCTCCCCTCTCTCTGTTTCTCTTTTACTCTCTCTCACGCATGCCGATTGTGTGTGAGCTCTTACTCCTACCCCTCCCTCTCGGCTCCCCTCCCCTCCGCTCTGACATTCACACCCCCTCTTTTATTGAGGGATCACATGGAAAAGGGAAAAGGATGGATGATGTACATCTTGGGATGGCTGTCAGATGTGGAACGTGACACAGCAGTCGTATATCACCTTAGGGACACACACATACTCGCCCCCAGCTGACCCACACAGACAAGCAAATGGGGATTCCAGTGAAATCAGAAGACTGACCAAAAGTCTGGCCCTCTTTTACGAGGTCCAGGTTATAAAGCTGTTAGTGGAGTTTACTTAAAAACAATTTGTCTGCTGGGTTTATTTGCTGTCTTCTGTGAGACTTGGGAGGTGTAGCTCTGTTCAGCTGGAAGCTATTTTGAAGTATGTATGTACAGTAGTTAAATGTTGTAGGATAATAAAACAAAATTATTATTATTATTATTTTTACCTCAAGAATAACTACAAAGATGGAATGACAAAAGCTGTATTGAGTTCGCATCTCTATTTTTGCTACCACATGTATTGAAATTCATACAAAAATAAAATAATGCATTCAAATTCAAAGTACATAACTCCATTCTTGGAATATAAAATAAAAAACAGATGTGCAATTATAAGTTCCCAATAAATGCTTAATTACTATTTCACATCCCTGCCATGGAGAGAATCCAAGAATTTCTGCTTTTCTCAAAGTTTGTCCTTCTGTGGCCAAAAATGTCCTTTAAACATCATGGTCGAGGAGGCAGTTAAATTAAATTACTGCAAATATTAGCACTAGAGGGAGGAATATTTGACATATGGACTTTATTCGAAGGCGAACTGAGGGTTTGTGGCTTGAGAATATCTGATTGTCAGATCTCAGTTTCCATGATGCTATGTTTGGAAAACATAATAATGATAATAATAAAAAGATAATTTCACAGAAAAGAAAAGGGAAAAATGGCCTAACTAAACTGCAAATATTGACTAACATTCAGTTTAACAAAAGAAATGCAGCACAAAATGTGATCAGATGGAACACACAAACCATTATGCTAAGTTAGAAACCCCTTGAGAAATAAAGTCTGTGCTAAAAGCTCAGGAGGTCAAAAGTTTACTCAACATAAATTACCTGCAAGGCCTGGTGTGACCTAACAAATGTTCTCACCTTCTATCTCTCGACCCCTTGACAGCACCATAATTAACAACCAGCAACTCCTGTTCACACTACAAATCTGAACTGAAGTAGATTAGCGCGATGCTAATTCAAAGTGGGCTAATCATGACAACTGGGTTATGTTACAAGGCCACTAGCTGGGTATTTTAGTGAGACGTACACATATATGCATAGACAGAGTAAAAATAAATCATTTCTCTGAATCCTTTCTATGACTGTCAGACAAATGAAGGCTGGCGTTGAGCTGGTATGTCAGTGCAACGTGATAGCCTTAGCATAGATTTCCTCCGAAATCTTCCCGTTCTGGAAACGTGCCCTTCTCATGCCTCTCCATCATATTTTTACTGTATGACTAATGTTAACTATTCTTTCAACTTCCGTTTTGAAATAGGTCGTTGCACAAGTATCATATCAAGGGATTTACAGTCTGTATTTGTCTGTTCAGTTATGTCCATCTAATATTATTTATTTCAGTGCATTCAAACCTTTTTACCAAAGACCTGACACTTTCTAAGAGGACAAAGGGAGTGAAAAAACAAACTGGGAAAAGGACCAGGCAAAATGACCATCTACAAGTTCCTGACACTTTTTCTATTAAATGATAACCTGTCTAAAAAAATGAGGACAATCTTTTTTTAACTGTGTTTTGTAAGTGGTGTCTTCCATAAGATAAAACAAATCTAAATAATATTAGATGCTGTTTAAGAAAAAAACATTTTACCCACTGTCATTCAGTTTCATACTATATTAAGATATTTAAGTCTAGGGTTGCTGTTTTTACTAGGAGATCATAAAAGTCGTCATTAGGAATTTTTATTTATCATGAATGCTTTCAAAAACAACAAGATCTGAATATGAAATGGCAAGACCGGTGATGTAAAACTGAAAAAAAGAAAAAGAAAAGGCAGAATTTTATTTGTTGAACGCCTTTTATAAAATTTATACCCTAAAGCAGAAGTGTGTAATTTGTGGATCTCTAGTCACCAAATACAATATTTATGACTGTTTCAAACAGGTTTCACTAAACAACTTCTGTCTGCCATTGGTTATTTAAACAGATAGCCCTACCCTAAAACATGCCATTGGCTGATCGGCCACTCAAGCAAACAGCATTTCAGAGCCACAACGCTTTTTTGACATGTTTTGGTGAAACCAAAATTCTAATTGTTTACCTATAGTTGTTTCTGCATAATATTCTTTGACATAAGTATTTTAAGTTTGAAAAATAACACACTTCACCTTTAAGGGAACGGTTCACTCCTCTTTTACTATAGAACCTCTCTAATGATCTCTACCCCTTTGGCCAAGTAGGGTTTGGTGGCGGTTTAGTGGTTAAATATTTTAGGTCTGTGCCTAAAGTCAATTTGGCTGAGAAGGTGCTTACTAAAGAGTTAATAACTAAAGCAATACGATTGGTTTTGACTATAACACTATAACTGAAATGTTTAGCAACCACCAATAGACCTTTAAAAAATTAACTGGAGATCTTTTGCACCAGAGGCATTTATTACATTTTCCTATTAAGAAACTTAAGGAGACTCGACTGGAGACTGAATAAACATCAGTTAAACAAGAGCCAGGAAATATTAAAATGATGAACGCCCTGTTGCTTAATTTTCTTAAATGTTGTAGGTTTAAACTCTATAACGGGTGATCAAAGAGTTCATACCTCTCTGAAGAAGGCTACTTACTGTACCTCAGTGTGTTTTAGATGGACTGTCCTGGAGGTGCTGTCAGTCACATTTACTGTGAAGGTTCGAAATCCAGTCATTTCAGTAAAAATCCGTGCGATCAGCAGTTTCACCTGAGGGCAAACATTTATCCACGCAGATTTTGTCCGTGTTCAATGTGGTCAGGAAAATTTGCCACTTTGTCCAGCTGCTTGGTGTAAAATGTGATCACTGTGTGAGTGATTCTCACATTGCTAAACTATTAATATAGCTAAAGTTATCGCACCTTAAATGGTGTACTGTAAAACTCTGAACAATTTGTAATAACCTCACCTATATCAGTAATTTGTAGTCTTATAAAAAATATATTAGGCCACAGAATGACTGTACTCTACAATGGACCTTTTTGCCCATGAAAATTCTTTTGAACTATTGCTATTGTGACCTTCAAGTGATATTCCTTTCTGGAAAATGCTGTTAGTGGAGATCATCATATGCATTCTGCATGGTTATTTGTTATGTGGAGGCCTTTTATTATTATTGTTAATACATCTTATTTTAAGGATTTCACCTACTTGGTGCCATGTTCTCCAGACAGAAATGAAAACAGCAGAAGGGATAACATTAAGGTAATGTTTACATCTGACATTAACTTCTTGTTGATCTGGAAATTTTAAGCTTCATGCTTATAGTTATCTAATGTATTAAATGAGCATGTACATGATTAAATACTCTTTGTTTTGCAGAAATATTTGTACATTATTGTGCATTTACACTACAAATACAATGTGGACTACTTCAGAATGTGGTCCAAATGATCAGATTTTTTTTTAACAAAAACAATTTTATACTTGTATTTAATGCTCACCACAGAAATGGATGTTAATACCAGATTAACCGGGGTCATTGTTGCATTCTGGGATGTCAAAGTATGTCCTCATTCCCCGTTCAGTGGAACCAGGCTAAATATATCCCAGATCCATCAGCCTTTGTGTTTCAGACAGAAGCCTGCTAACTCATGAGGCTAATATTTTAGTAAGTGTGAAGGTTAGGAATGAAGACTTGATAATACTGGTGTGATGTAATGCACTTCTTTTGTCTTGGCCAGGAACTGAGACCTTAATCACAAAAGCTCTGATTACAGACAAACTCAACCTGTCTTTTTATGTACCGCATCAGCGTTTATCAGCTGCATTAAGAGCAGAGCGTGAACAGCAAGTGCAGGTTATAAAATGAGGATGATGAACCATGGGAAAAATTCTTGCTTTCCTTTAAATAAATCATGAAACAATTTTTGGGTATAGTGGGCAGTTATTTTCTCTCATATAGCTATGGCATGTTTTATTATATTGACAGCTTTATCCGCATAATCACAGCAAAAGTGCATGTCTTTCTGTCTGTATATGAAATAAGGTTTGATTTAGCGGCTCATATTTTACGTGGTCCCAAGGCACATGAGGCACTTCTAAACAGCTCTCTCATTCCAGCATGTTTTCAATGCAGGGTCTGCAGCTTCTCTGCTCCAGTCTGTGAGCACATATGTTTAGCTGGCACTCTCATTTCATGTCTTTGCAAATTAAGGTGAACCGAGACAGATTTATCAGGCTGGCTTGACTTAAGCACATGGTAAATATATAGTACTTGCTATTTAAAAATGTATGACAAATGTTTAAAGACTTTGCATGCTTCAGTAAATCAGACACATTATCATCTTTTAAAAAGAATTGCAATTTTTTTATTGCTCAATGGGTTAATGTGACCAGATTTCTCAAATTAAAACTGTTAATTTTCTTAAACTAATGTTCATCGATGGATGATGATATTAGCAGTGTTATTAATGTTAAATGAACCTAAAATGATTACAAATGTTATTGTTAATTACGTACAGCTGACGTAAAATAAAATACTAGAGAAAAAATGACTAAAACTTAAAAAATAAAGCTATATAGAAATATACTTTTAAATTAAAATTGACAAGAGCACATAACTAAATTGCTAAAATGAAAAATAAATATGAAAATACAAAGCTGAAGCTAATTCAAAATATGAAAAAATTACTATAATAGTATACTAAAATAATATGAATAAATACTATAATATAAATAATATAAAAAAAAAAACACTGGATTTCAGTGCATATTGGCCATCAAAGGGGGAAAAAAAATGGGGCATCTGGTTACCCTGTGACAGATGTACAGTATATACTGGTAAGTATACATAGAGCTTTGTGTGTTTTTTATGAAACATGGCTCTAGATGGGTTAGACAGACCGATTGATCCTTACAGTTTCAGTGTGGTTCTCATTCTTCTTTCTTTCATACTAAGAATTATTTGATAAATGCAGAGTAAATCACCATTGTACGGCACATGGCTCCTAGTTTATGTTCAATGAGGGCCACAGGAAATGTCTGGAAAGTGGGTAATTTAACAGTCAATAAACACTGTGAAATGAGCTATGAGAAATGAGTGAGCAAAGCAAAAAACACAGAATTACACAACCTTGCTTGCTTCTCATGGATCCATCTCAGAATCGCTGTATGCTCCTACAATCCCTAAATACGTAGAAAAGACAGCAGTGAGAAACTATACAGACAAGACGACCGCTGTCTCCCCCTGCTGGTTAGCTAAGACCCAGCAGAACCGAAAGGCTTCTCATTGTGAGTCAGTGAGCAGATGGTTCTGCTTAGGCTCCAAGGAGGCATGCTAAATTACTGCACTGTAATAAAAGCTCCACTTCAGAGTAGTTGTTGAGTGGGATTTTCCCAAGGCTGATTTACTTGAAATGAGGCTTGGAGGTGCTCAAAACTTGTGGGGCCCACAGGTTACCAGGGCCTGGACCCTGACACAAACACTCTCATGTAAATGTGGCCGCTTTAGCAAATGACAAAGAATGACGTCTCAAAGTAGGTTTATGATGACAGAACAAATGGACTATTTTTTTGATTGTCATCATTGCATCCAGACCACTTTTAAACTCACCTTCACGATGACATCTGGAAGCACCAGGGGCCGGGTTTTCTCTCCAGTTGATAGCGGATAGGAAGCCATGATAGTAAAAACTTCTCAGACTCGCCTTGAAACCTGGATGTAAATATAAGAAATGCAGAAAATAAGGATGTGTTTTGGTGTAATGTTAATTGGATAATGAAGCTGAGCTCTGTTGACCCTAGTTTTCGAGGAGGGCTCGCTGTAGGTCATCATAGAGCGTCAGTCGGAAGATCTTCAAGATGATCTGTGTCTCTTTAGAAGATAGGTGTCCACATCTACAGCACCATTTGAGTAGACAGAAATGAGACAAAAAAGAAGAATGAGCAACTCACATCAGCACATTCTCTAATAAATATGGAAATAACTGAAACGTAATGTAATATATATTATGCTTTTGAAAGAAGTCTCTTTCAATTGTATATAAAAAAAACAGTATTTATCTGAATTACAGTTAACAACTTTGCAGCATAACAAATGCTGCTGTCACTTAAATGTAATACATCCTTGCTGATTAAAAGTATTAATTTCTTTACTGACCCCAAAGTTTTGAATGGTACATATTATAAAATACATTAGAAAATAATCGATTCCGAAATGATTTACAGTTTTCTTATGGAGTTCATGACGGAGAGCTGCAGGCATTCCAGATTCATTATTTTCAGAACATCGTAAATAACTAAACTTTCCACAGGGCCACACAAACAGGACAAGCACGTTGACCTGTCCGCATTCTTCCTCATTTATTTCCCCTGCCTGCAACATGCCACAGGTCCTCATCTGGTTCCAATGCTTCACTTGAACCGCTGAAACTAATCGCACCCCTTCAATCTAAAGCAGACTGATGGTTATTCTACCTCACTGTGATTTTTAGTGGTTCACATCAGTGCCTGACTCTAAACAGCTGAAATAGGGAGTCCTTAGAGGGTTAGTTCACCCAGATAGCAAAATTATGTAATTAATAACTTAACCTCATGTTGTTCCAAACCCTTGAGACCTCCATTTATCTTTGGAACACAGTTTAAGATATTTTAAATTTAGTCCGAGAGCTCTCAGTCCCTTCATTGAAGCTGTGTGTACGGTATACTGTCCATGTCCAGAGGGGTACGAAAATACATTTTGGTCCAAAAATAGCTAAAACGACGACTTTATTCAGCATTGTCTTCTCTCCGTGTCTGTTGTGAGAGAGAGTTCAAATCGAACTGAATCGTTGCACATCTCTAATACGCATTAATCCACAAATGACTTAAGCTGCTAACTTTTTTAATGTTAACAGCTTAACATTAAAAAGAAATATACCAGTTAGTATATGTCTTACTGACAAGAAACTATGCTTCTAACCACAGCTCGAGCTGTAGTTCCAACCACATAAGTTTGCGATGCTGTTTGCGAATGTTCATTTATACTATGGTTTCGGGAAACCCTGAATCATTGAACTATGTTGGTAACGACAGAACTTGCAAATATAGTTGGCTAACAATGCTTTTGGGAAACACATCCCAGGGCGATTATTGGCGCTGATGTTAAGCTTTATTATGGTTATAGTATCGGTCATTCTCAAAACCGATTTGCCGATAAAATAATTTAAAAGCACTTACATAACGTTTTTTTTTTGTGAGAACCCTCGTTATTCTAAATTTTGACATAAATTTTCATTTTTGCACCAGACATATATATTGGTTCAAAACATTTTTTATCGGTTTACTTAATCTGTAATAATCGATATCGGCATCAGTCCTGAAAAACACATTTCGGTCGACCCCTTGCTCACTATGTCAGTGAAAAGTGCAACTGATAATGCATAGAGGGCATTGAATACCACCTGTCACATGCTAGACAATTACAAATGAAAACATGATGCAGAAATGTATGAAACTTACTTTAAACTTGCACTACTGTTCGATAGTTTGAGGTAAGAAATTAATACTTTTATTCAGCAAGGATGTATCAGATTTATCAAAAGCGACTGTAAAGACTTTTACTTTGTTACTATATATATATATATATATATATATATATATATATATATATATATATATATATTTATAAATGCTGTTCTTTTTAGCTTCCTATGCATAAAAAATCCTTTCCATCATCAAAGTCTTTCATTTTGTAAATACCACATCAGAATATTAGAATGAAGGACAATTTGACACTGAAGACTGGAGTAATGGCTGGAAATTGAAAGAAAAAAACAAGAGAAAAAAAGCCTTAAGTCAGCCTCATAGACTAAACAGACCAAACTGCATCTGACATATTATGCCAAGTATTATTATATGCTCATACTAATGGACTTCACTTTACTAGAACGTTTGAAGATCTGTCCTCTTTCCAACTTACATTGCCTATTCTTTAAATATTTAGTTCACCAGACTGGCAAGATCAGATGGGTCTTGGTTCCTTACGAACTTTCAAGAAGTTTCCTTACTTATTCAATGTGTGTTTAGTCCTGTTACTTAGCTGCTTTGAGGTATACTATCTATAAAATAATCCTTTACTAAGAAGAAACTTATTTTTCCCTTCAAACTCTAGCCTGCAAATGTCCAACAATGTATTGTCCAAAGCAAATTGAGTGAGACAGTAATTTGCAGCATGATACTGCTTCTGGGATTATATTTGGAAGCAAAGCACTATGAAAACAATGTATAACAATAAACTGACCTGCAAAAGTGTGTTTTACATCAGAAGTATCATGAGATTGCGTTTGAGCTTCTGATTATTTATGAAGGGCATGTGTTTCATCCATTTGTTCTTCTGCAAAGTGCTGCACTGATAAAAACGTTAACAGGACAGACAAGGGTCTAAAGTCTTCTGTCAAAATGGTCAGAAAGCCAGTAAGGGGCTGACATGTTGTTTTGATGTAACATTAATGGTTGTAATAATTAAGGTTGCAATATTTAATGTAATGTTAAGAGAAGCATATACATTTAGGATGTCCTAATGGAGATTAGCTCTGCTGATTACCTGTCTTTTTCCATAAGTCCTGCTGTGGAGCTTTAAGCAGCAAACCATGACAGGAGCACAGCGAATCTTCCTCAGATCCAAATCCAGTGTAGGGTGGCACCTGTCTTGCTGATTTAGGATGGGGCGAGGCCTTGTATGAGGCAGGTGTGAAGTCCTCTGTGAAGCCACACAGGAAGAAAACATCAAACACACACACATTTAAGCAGACATAAGCATGAAAAACTGTACGTGAGGCAAGACAGGTTACATTTTCCCGTATGAATTCAGTCTGCATCCTCTGTTCCTCTGAGAAATGAGCAAGTGCTTCATCAGTGCATGTGTTAACCTGGCTCCATTAGGCTCATGTGTAACTAATGCTATGATCTCTTCAGTCGGTATAACGCCACAGCAGACAGATGCACACGCATCCATATTGTGTTACCACTGGCATGGAGCGAGCTCGTGTGCTTCTCATTCCCGGGCTTTTAAAGATAAAGAGGTCAGGCTGGTCATTGCTCATATCTGCTGTCCAAAAATTGAGTCACCTTGAGGTGTCAATCAGTTCGGCTCCTTTAGTCCTCTGCTGTTCAGTTCATGTTATTCTGACAGTTATTCATAGAGATGAAAGGACACTAGAGAGCATTAGTGTCTCATAGAGACATGGAATTTACCACAGGAAGACTTTTTAAAAATAATGAACAGCTTGTCAGACCACATAGATGTAATGTGTGCTGAGAATGAGCGGTTGGGGTAGGCTATGTACATTTTCAGTGGAGAGTTTGTTGGTAGCAATCAAAATAAATATGAAAGTGACGCAACATTCAGCCAAGTATGGTGACCCATACTCAGAATTCATGGTCTGCATTTTACACATCCAAAGTGCACACACAGTGAGCAGCCATTTTTATGCTGCGGTGCCCGGGGAGCAGTTGGGGGTTCAGTGCCTTGCTCAAGGGCAACTCAGTCATGGTATTGCCAGCCTGAGAATCGAACCTACAACCCTAGGGTTAGGAGTCAAACTCTCTAACCACTCTCTAACCACTTGGCCACAACTTCCCAGGATGAGTTCATTACATTGTTCTAAAGTCACAGGTGAAACTCAGTACTGACATCATGTGGTCATTAATAGCGGTGCCAAACCCCTCTCATCCTTGAGTCACCAATAGCATATTTAGAGTGATATTACTCTAAGTGAAGTTGTCGCAGTCACATAATCACCCTATGACCCCACACTTTAATGACGCTTCCATTAATCAAGTCACAGTCTTTATAGAATTCTTCTTCTACTGCTCCAGTCTGTAAAATGTTAAGGAGACATTGAAATTCTAGTCCATTATAACTGAAACAACTAGCAACTAATTAAACAAATTAACAATTTTATTTATAAAAAGAAACTTTTTTTGGTCAGTACTGACTTTGAGGCCAACCTCCTTGTCCGACTGGTCCAAATGAGGACTGTGCGGTCAGTTATTTCTCCAGGCTGATGTTTGGGAAAAGGAGCCTGCTGTTTGACAGAATCAAGAGCAAAATAATTGTAATTTTTCAGAACTTGAAGGACAAGTGAAATTTGCTAATGGGTTCATAATTATTTTCTCACTGGGGGATTCCCACAAAACCTTTTTAGATGACATTTAGTGAAAGGCAACAGAATGCGTGACAAGACTACATAACAACAGGAAAAAAAAACTTAACAAATCCTTCTTCTTTCATAATGAGTTTGGCCTGTAAAACAAGCAGGGAGCAAACTGAAAAGTGCTTTAGGGAAACTGGATGTTCTTTCAGCCCTGTCAGTCTGGATAAAAGCTTGGCATAGAGGATGGAGAAATTTGTCCAAGCAAAAGAGGAAAGAGGAAGCTGATAACCACTTTGTCTTATCTAAAGGTGGAACAAACTGGATCGAACAATAACCATTTAATTTCAGATTAGATATGTTCATTTATTATTATTATTGTTTAATTTTTTTGCAGTGCTGTTTTTTCACTCACTGTTTTTCATTCACAAACCTTGGGAAAATTGCCCCTGTGCAGACATTTAGGGGACACATGATGGGATCACAGTCTGTAATCATAAAGGTTCTGGAATAGAATACTATATTTCCTGATTGATGTTAAAATGGTGCACATTGTAGAAGCATCTTTAGGAGCTGGGAGAGGAAAGTGATGCCTCCAAATCAGGGTTCCTATACAGGAGGAGACCAGCTGCATTCGAACAGGATGTTTTTACTGGGTTGTCATTAAACAGTGTGCTATACATTTGATTTTAATAGTTTACCCAGTGGGATTCCACTGTTTTTGAACTCTGGCTCCTTTACTTCTATGGTGTCTTGCACATATTTACTCTACATTTTTCTCCCCTCCTCTGAGGTACAGTTTCTTGGAAATAAGCATCAGAACACTGGACCTTGAGGTAACAAAATAGTGATTATTATTAATATGCTTTGCACAGCACTAAGGAAAAAAAATAGTTTTAATGTTCCCTTAGAATAATTACCAACCTGTTTGTCAAAAGCAACCCATGCTGGAGCATCACTGTGCACATCACAAATGCTGAGATTTGTGAAATTTGTCTCTTCTAAGCTGAGAAATAATGGATAGAAAATAAAATGTACACTAAAATGTTGTCATAGTTTTGTTATGACAGCATTTCTATGAGTTTTACTTGTTCTGTCGTTTCTACTCCGTGTTTTTGGTTTTCTTCATCAAAAATAGAATGAATTTTACTGTGGGTTGAGAATTTGGCACCACTTTCAACATTTTAGGCAATAGTGACTAACTAACTAAACAGTATAGTATATGTATATTCTATACACACACACACACACACACTATTGAATTATTTTCAGTTTAAGTAAATATGAGCTAACTGCTCCAGATACTAATATAGATAGCAATACTACTTAAACAGCTCCTACTCACAGAAACGTATTGTCCCTCAACACAGACAAAACATTTATTGAATTACATGAATAGAGCGTAAATAACCAGAAGGACAGGATTTGTATTTTTTCACAAACATGTTATTGGTGGGTTATGCTGTATATTAAGAACAAATTCATCACAAAGCTCTCTCAAAAAAAAAAAAAAACACTATACATGCCTCTGGACAAGTAAATATTAAGGAAATGATTACAACTAACTCAAGTAATGTATTGTCAAAAACAAAATACAATAAGAAACACTTGAGTCGTATATGTAACAGACTTCATGTTGATGTCTTTATGATTAAGGGTAAGCAAAATAATATAAAAATATAACATAAAACCACACCACCAATTTTTGTATAAAGTTATTGGCACAATATATCTCTCTTCATCAGAATGATTAAGCTATGTACAGTTAAGAACAACATTTTGGAGGAATATATTTAGAACAACAGTTCAGACAATACATCAAGTTTCAGAGTTGTATCGCTGCGATACAGAGATAAGGGAGAATATTCATGTGCAAACTACTTCAATCAGTGGCAATACAGTAGATCCAGGTTTGATTTAGGATGCCAGGCCCAGCAGAAATCCTCCGACAAATCCCCCCGAGATAACAATATTCCTCTTCACAAATTCTGTCGACTGTATAAGAAAAATACAACACTTATTGAATGCAGGATAGATAAAAACAACTTTCTAAATAATAATACAAAATGCTTTATAGAATTTTGGGAGCGCAAAATAGCTATTAGACTGGTATATGAAGTAATGATGAATGAATGAAAGAATACCCACGTCTTCAATAAAGGAATTGAGCTCAGGGGCTGCTTTGTTTGCCTTTTTCTTCAAATGCTTTTTAGCTTTATTGACATCCTTTTCCACTTTCCTCCAGTCAACCTGCACATAGCCACTGTGGTTGGCAATCTGAAAGGAGAAAATTAAGATTTCTTTTCCCTCTTAAGTAAGATGACATAGAAGCATTTAAAGCCCTTAAAAGAATAGTGAAAAATGCTAATTTGCTGAATATGTACTGACCCCCAGGCCATCCAATGAGTTTGAGAAACAATCATCGGAACATATTTGGAGAAATTTAGCATGACATCACCTGTTTAACAAAGGATTCTCTGTAGTGAATGGGTGCCGTCAGAATGAGAAAGCAATATTATGGATAGAGGGCTTGTTTTTTGGCCGGAAGGATCTGTTTGAAGTTAAAAATGTGAAGTTAAAAGTTGTGATTTGGATTATTGTGATGTTTTATCAGCTGTTTGAACTCAGGACCCAACAACATAGGATCCATTGGTGAGCAAGTGATGAAATGCTAAATTTCTCCAAGCACATGGACATGGATGCCCCGAGAGGGAGTAAACGTATAGCAAATTTACATTTTTGAGTAAACTATTCCTTTAAAAATGGCTTTGACATACGATGCAAGCATTTTAATAAACCATACTTGTAGCAAAAGAAATCCTCCTCCAACAGCAGTAGCCACAATTTTCCCAACTCTCTGAAAAAGATAACCAGCACACCTAGAGGACAGAGATTTTAAGTAATTAATGCACCCATTATTATACATTAATGCAGTTCTTTCATACATGTAGAACAAAGAATTGAAGTACACCAATCAGAGACTACAGCACATGTGAAATATCTTAGGTTTCTTGATCTATGTTAACACTAACCATCCAGTCACTCCACCCATCATGATCTGTGAAGCCACAGAGTACTTTTCTGCAATGGGTCCAGTACTGTTCCCAAAAACAAGACTCCACCATTCATGCCTCCTGGCATAATCAGTGATGTTAACAACCTCATAAAATTCATCTTCGCTCTCTCCATCTACATCTGAAAACGAAAGTAACTGTTATTATACATGAAGTAATCACAAAGCGTTGATGCATGTGAAAATACACCACATATATAATTCATTAGAACGTTTTGCATTGGTAAACAAATGGTAGCCTATACAGATTATTATTTCCACCCAAGAACCAAGTGTAGGTTTTACACAACCTGTTTTAGATTGTTTTATATTAACCTTTGTTTCGATCTGCTTAAAAACCAAGTAGAAAAATAGCATGAACCTTTCATAATGTGATAATTCAGGTCTCACCATCGCACCTTATACTGAAATATCGAACCTGAGAGCAAGACACTTCAGATTATATTTTGAATTTTGGCATGCAGTTAACAAAAACATGAATGAGAATGAAAACAGTATGAGGTAACGTTAATTTCCCGAGATTTATCACATGATATCCGACTTTAATCACCGATTATTTTGCTGCTCTGCTACATTTGGAAACACTTGGAATCTCATGCATATAAACTGTATGATCAAATAAACACGTTGTCAAACCAGACTGTTTATTCAAATGTTTGTTTTGCAAATTTGTTTACCTTCACCGCGATCCGCCATTTTATGAGGCTCGGCTCTGTTCACAGCGTTCGAAACCGCCGCAGCTTGACGCAAAATCCTACGCAGTTTACGTGCGATAACTGTCCACGGAATCATACCATCGCTTCTAAGTGTTATTCACAAAATAGGCTACATATTGTTTCAAGTGTAATTTTTAATTATATATATATATATAATTATTGTTTACCTACAGTAGCAGAAGTCTTTATACCGTCTGAAGCTGACTTAATTTCGTATAAGAAACACTATAAGAAACTAGTTAAGGGAGAAAAAGAAAGAAAGTTAAAGAAATACATTTTTTTTCTTTTTCTTTGCTTAACGTTTTGATAGATGTAGAGATATCCAACAACTTTAAAGAAAAAGAAAAAAAGAAAACATGATAGGATATGGCAGAACAGAATGGTATTTATTATATGAAAGTTAGGCATTACACCATTGGACAAACACAGAAATGGAAATAACTGCAAGCACAAAAAATAAATACAGTACGGTGCAGTACAATACAATACTAATAAACAAAATACATTGATAATAAAGAAAGAAATAGAAAGCGAGATCTGCCCTGTATTACACATTTCTACGTTTATCTGAAGTAATAAAAATCATACTGACGCCTGCAGATCTAACTGTATAATAACTAAGAAAAAAATCAACGTTACATCCTCAAAAAGCTAATGTTTCAAACAGACAGACTCTTGAACCAATAAGGCGTTTTAAACTGGTGTTACGTAATCATAATAAACCCAGCTGAGCCAATCGCAGCAGGCGAAAATGCGACGTAAATTTGAGGTGTTTGTTATTTACCCTCCCCCTTAAAAGTTTATATGAAAAAAAAGGATCCCAAGACAAGGACGATCACGTGATCCTCAACCGAGAACAGCCATTGGCCAGAACCTCAGAGAGGGCGTTCCGACGGCAGCGGCGTGGGCTCGCTTGAGTGACACAATTATAACAAGTTTGAGCTGGCGGCTAGGGGGAAGTTTGAGATATTACTAAATAACAGTTTACCGTTGAATCCCGCATTGCTCGTTCCGCATGCGTTTCGGTGTACCTGCTACCCACGACTCATTCATGTCGAGGACAATGTGAAAAAGAGGGTGTTCAGAGGAAATATTTTCCCGTCTGTTGTTTTTTTTTTGCGTTTAGATTTACGCAAAAAATAGGTGCTCGGCTTGCGGTGCGTAAATATTTTCGCTGGAGTTTTTTGTCTATGAAATCGTGCGGAGTGTCGGTGGCCGCTGTAGCTCGCGCTGCTGCTGCTGATGGTGATGAGGAAAAGAAAATGGCGGCGGGAAAAGCGAGTGAAACCGAGGAGGACTTTCCGAAGCTTACGCCGCAAGAAAGAGAGCGCTTAGCCTGCGTAGACAGGTCAGTCAAAGCCCCTTTACTTGCACCGATAACCCTCCGTGCATTTCTATGAGCGTTCCCCGCGTGTTAACGTGGTGCAAATGAATGCGGTGCAGGTAAAGTAACGCGGAACCGCCTGTGTTGTCCTCTGTTTGCAGCACACTGTTTGGATTTCAGAGGCTTCATGAAGATGGCGCCAGAACGAAGGCCTTGCTGTTAAAGGTGAGAGTGTATGACGCTGATGGAGGTCTGGAGACAGACACACACACACACGACTCTGCTAATCATATAACAGCACTCTTCAAATATGCTCTTGTTGCACAGAAAAATAAAGCGTAATATTAATACAACCCACCATGCAATTACACTTAAGGGAGTCTGTGTAGACAAATATATACTTTATTAATCGGCAGCATTACACGTTCAGAATATGCACAGAGACAAACATTTTTTATTGTACAAAATAATGCAGTGTGCGTGTCACGTTTATACACTCTATAAAAGGTATAGACGCAGTATTCAATTCGTATTGTACTATAGAGTAATTATGTACTTAAACGATATACTAAAAGTTGAATATAGTTCTTCCAACTCCATCCACATACATACAATTTACTGATTTAAGTAACAAATACTATATAGAAAAACGTCGTGATTGTTTATCGACGCCAATATAAACTATATTATGGCCAATCTCTACCTTTATGCGATTGTCAAGGCATGAAGATATCAGGATATATTGTAAATATTGACTTTTCGTTAAACTTATTTGAGTATCGTGAAAAATGCTACACAAGTGAAGTTGACTATATAAGGCTGTCAGTGATCTTCCGTAGTTGCTCCCTGCGAGTATTTTAAATATTAGTCCGCTTTGAAAGTTATTAAACTGAGTGTTATATTAGTTTGGGTGCTTGCTTTGTCGAGGCCTCGCGTTTGTAAACCGCAGGTAGACTTTGAGAAGAAATGCTATTTGATATGAAGCCGTTTTCGCCTGTTATGACCTCGTTAACCCTTCGTCAACACAGTTGAGTGTAATGAGGGTGCTGTTTTTATTCTTTTGCAACCATTTTAATATAAGTTAAACAAGCGAAGGGTGTTGGATTTAATTAATGGTCTTACGTATAGAGAAATGTGTCTTGATAGCTTTTTATTGAGCCAGAATCTGTCGTTGGTGGATAAGTCCCCCCCAGTGATGAGCCGAGCTGTTCAAACTCGGTTGGGCTAAGGCGGTGTACTATTGAATTTATTTGCCGATCGAAGACCAGTCTGTAGGCTGTCGTAGTGTTTCAGGATAAACTGGGGAGGTTAAAGCTCTGAACCCAGTGGTGAACCCGTTGTTATGGATCAACTGGGGATCGTGTTAAGTTGGGATGTGCGCGTGCATGTGAGCTGTTTTACGTCCCATTCCAGCAGATTCGTCAAAAGTGACTGCAACGCTGTAATGTAAAGACGTTGGTACATTCTTAATAAATCTTGATGCAATTATTACTCTGTGTTGTTTCCCTAATACCTGTTTTAATGCATGCGACACAGTTTAAGTGTCATTTTAATGTGGTGACATCGTTCACAAACCACGCCCACATTACCTTGGCACATTCACTTCAATGGAGAATGACAATCATTCAAATAAATAAAATTTAAATTGTAATTCTCTTCTGAGCAGACAATTAGCATGCACTGAGTGAAAATACCGTTATTTAGCAGTCTGTTATTTACACTAAGTGCAAATAGCCTAGATTTTATTTACACTAGTTAAAAATAGCAGTATGTTTGCATTAGGTGTACAAATATGCAATTTATACTTGGTGGAAATAATGGCTGATACTCTATAGGCTACATTATTTAAAAAAGTATGCAATTGTTAAAATGTACATTTATTATAGTTATCAAATGGATGCTGCTATTTTGATTTATTTCCAACTTTACTGTGAATGTTTTATTCATTTTATTGAAAATACATGTATTTTGGACTAGCTATATGATGGGGAACAATAATATTAAATCACTTACCTCTCATCCACATTTTCACAAAAATGAATAAAACATTCACAGTAAAGGTTGAAATAAAGCACCAAAATAGCTATTTGAGAAGTATTTGGTTTGGGGTAGGTGTAGGGAAAACTAACCGTCACATAAGGCAACATCCATTTGATAACTATAATATTTACTTTTTATAATGTCACCTATTGAGTATCTGCCATTATTTCCACTAAGTATAAATTGCATCAGTCTGCACTTAATGGGATGTAAAACAGCTCAAATTTGTGTGTGTGTGTTTTAATGACTTATGTTTTATTTATACATATGGCTGTTGTTTACAACATGGGGGAAACATATTGGTATTTGAAAAAATTAATTGTCTTATTGCAGGACTCTTGAAGTAAGCATGAACTGCAGCAAATTGATAAAGATGATTGAAGTCCATGCACTTAAAGTTTTTATCCAAAGTGTAGATGCAGTGCTTCTCACAGGTTTGAAATATACTTGCGGAGGACATATAATGTGATTTTATTTTTTTATTTTATTTTTTACAATATTTTAATTTATTGAAATTACGTAGGCTTCTATTACATTTAATTACATACTAATATCATGTATTATTTTATGCATTGTAAATTATGCAAAATTACAGCAATTAAATGGTAGAGCTCACCTTACTTTGTCATATAGTGTCTCAGTGAATGGGACACAGATTTTACTGATACTAGTAAAATATATACATTGAATAATATGTCAAATAATGTTCTTCGTCTTCCTGTGGGGAAACATCATTGTGTGCACTGATCAGTCAGTCTCTTACTGTCATTTTTTTAATCCTGTAAAAGTGTCTGATATTTAGATTTAGACAATAGTACGCTGCTGTCCCTTCACAGTTCCCACTCTCATAAATTACTCCCAGTTCATGTTGACTTTTAAACCTAAATATAAATGTTAAACAACATATTTCAGCACAGTGGATGTTTTTGCTCTGAATAGCATATCCCTCTCTACTGTGATCCATCTGTTTAAATCGCGCGCCCGCCCCTCCGGCGCTCATTTACTAAAGATTTCAACTTAATGCAGACTGTCAGGGTAGGCCTTTATGCAAAAATGGAAAGGCTTGCATGAATTTGTGACGAATACTAATAAGTAATTGACCATTAACTAAAGGAGATGCATTTTGTCCATAGAAAAGCGTTATTCAGTGCTGTAATTTGACGCGACTGGCTGCAGTTGTACATGCACTGTGGGCAGACCTGACTAATCGATAATGAGAATCATTGTTAATGATTTTCATTATCAATTTTATCGATTAGTTGTTGCAGCCCTAATCAAGGTCATAAAGTAGACATTGTCATAATTCATTAACTCAAGTTCATAATAGAGGTCGACCGATATATCGCACCGGCAGATATCCGTGTTTTGTAGCGCCGATTTAAAGTCAGGCACGTCGGCGGGCAGCCCCGTGTTATTGGTGCGGTGGAAAGTGCTGCTGCTGCCACTGCATGTGAAGCACCCCAAGACAAAACTTTTGGAAGATTCAACAACTGCCCTGGTAGATAAAGGTAGTCAGAGAATTTCACTCTGTAAGTGGGGTGGAGAAGTTGTCAGCTCTTACAAACACTGCAGCGTGATTGAGGGCTCCGTTACTCCGCCCCGCTCACAGACAGCACCGCGCTTGGAGAGACAGCTGTCCGGGAGCTGCCCAGAACGGTGAATGACATTTGTTGGGAAGCATGGTTTGATGCAGACAATAACCATTTTTCCATCCAACTCATTTGTATTTAGGGATGTCAATATTCAATAATTTCCATGATCGTCTTTTAAATTAACGATCAATTAATATGCTGCAAAATAAGTCTGCAGCGGTATAATTATGTGCAAAAGCCACTTGGGAAAAAAGCTTTCTCATCCGAATTAAAGGGGTTTTAGTCTGAATAAAATGCTAGTAGCAGGACTGTAAAATGAATAGATGTGATTATGATCATTTGATAAAATGAAGAGAGCGCGCCATACGTTGGAGATCATTTATCTTTGTTGACTGTTTCTCGTCGAGGAGACCACTGAATGTGCCTCTTTAAATGGTTTCGTGGTGCTCGTTGTTGTATTTTAAAACGCAACTGCAATGTTTTCAAATGACACTATAGTAATGGTGCAACGGATCATCATTGATCCGTGATCCGTTCAGATCAATATCTTCGGTTCGGCACAAACCTGACCCGCAGATTGATTTATGAAAAAAAAAAAAAAAAAGTTGCGCATGTTCAGTCCACCCTCAGCGGTCATGGCGAGCGGAGGAACGGAGGAGCTTTAACGCCCCACGCATTTTGGCTTCCCTGTCAGATATAATGATGAAAGGTTAGAGTGAAAAGATTGTGCCAGATCTTTATGAACAGGAGAAGAAAAAAGTTGTGGATAAACTATCCCGAGCATCCTCTGTTGTGCTCACGACAGACGGGTGGACATCCAGGGGGACGGAGAGCTTTGTGACGAAAACGGCTCACTTCATCACAGCAGACTGGGAGATGAGAAGTCGGGGTATTATGTTAGGAAGAAGATATTATGCCATGTGCACTTTGTTGATTTCATATATTTTAATTTAATAATTTAATGTTAATAAAAAAAAAAAAAAGACAAAACGTATGTTTATCTTGGCCTTTTTTTTTTTTTTTTTTTGCTGTTTCGAAAAATTATCCGATCCATACGAGGACGAGCGAGCGCGGGTTTGACTAGATGTATTTGGAGGTTATTGCTCCGGTCTCGTTCTGCGCATATCCAAATGTTTCCACATTCGCAGTTTATCTGAATGTTAAACTAGAATATATATATATATTTTTTAAATAGACGGAAAATATCATCCTCTTCACATGACCAAAAACGTCCTTGGCATAACAGCAGAGAGGACCGGTATATGGTGTATTTAAACTAGGGCTGTAGCTATCGAATATTTTAGTAATCGAGTATTCTACCAAAAATTCCATCGATTAATCGAGTAATCGGATAAAATGTGTTTTTGCTTAATTAAAGTGCAATATTATTTATGCGAGAGAAAATAAGACTCCTGGGGCTCTTAAAATGAACAAATAAGTTTCCTTTTTTAGAATTTTTTTTTGACTTTTTAAATGCATAAAATGCATTGCATACATCAAAAATAAACATTTAATTATTACCCATTGTTTCTCTGTCTGTACTCGTAATGTGAACAATGACAATAAAGTTGACAGATGAATTAAGTTCATTTAAGTGCCATTCAGTTGGGGTTTAAAATAAAGCATTTTCTGAGATGCACATTAAACATTAAACACATAAAACATTAATTTAATTTATCTTTTAATTTTTAAAAATTAAGCAAACTTAACTTTTTGGTAAACAAAGGGGATTTACTATTAAAAATAAAACATGGAAGAAATGTTGTGTGATTAAACCTTAAAAAAAACGGACTTTTATTTTGACGGGTCGACGTACCTTTACAGTTCTTTGTATTGTGATGTGACAACGGTCAAATGCTCATGAAGTGACTGTCAGTGCAGTTCTGGAGATGTTGTTCATGTGTTCACGTCCTTATTTAGTGAGACAGCACGCGCGCTTCAGTGTGCGTGATAAAGGAACTCGCGCTTCTGCTCCATTCATTAACAGAGACACACAGAACATGCAGAACATGATATTAGTCCATATTTGATTTGATGTAAGTGCAATGACCTATTTTTGATTAATTCATTCACAATTTGTCAAATTTCGTGCCATTCCGCATTAAACTGTTAAACTCCATTAAACTCTGTTTTTATGACTGGATTCCGCGATTCCCTCCGCGTTTTCTGCATCGCGGAAATCATATGGCCCTAGTTGTTGTATGCCAGCTCTATCTTGCAATGGACACACGCCACGACGTTCTCTTCAGGTTTGCCCGCGCGCTCTAATCAAAACACTGCTGACTCCTTGCAGTATGCGATCTCGGATGCAGCGCTTGCGTCTCCTTCCACTTTGTGGGTGACGTAAACGCAATGTGTCACATTAAAAAATCATTGCGAAAGAACCTGCGAAAAATAAATTAAAAGAGGCTTCGAGGCAGAGGAATTTGCCTCGATCATTTTTTGTAATCGAGTAACTCGAGTTACTCGAGGAATCGTTTCAGCCCTAATTTAAACTGACCAGTGTAACCTTTTATATGTTTGGTTGACTGTACTTTATTTTAATAATGAACAGACTGCGATGTAAGTGCGAAATTAGAATGCACTTTAGGTGTTCTGTGTCATTTATACCAAACACAAATGTTGCTGGTTGCTAGTGTGTTTGCAGCACTACTATTATTTATTTTTTATATATTTATTTTTTATAATTTTCAGTTTAATTGATTTTTATTTCTAAAATTGTATTTAATTTAAATGTATATTTGTGTTTACATTTATTTTCCAACAAACAAAAAAAATTCTGCTTGATAAATGCTCTAAAACTTTTATGTAAATGATTGACATATATATAATTTACTACTTGTTCACTTTATTAATTTCTTTGGTTAACTTTGGTTAAATTTTTTATTTTAATACCGTGCATTGCACAAATTTAAGATTCGAGAGATGGTTCAAGTCAGTGCTCAATAAATGATGATAAGTTTAGAAATGTTGTGCATCCACTTATTATTAGTGCAACATTTTAGCATGCAAATGAAGGGGAAAACTTCAACATATCGGCCCTAAAAATCGGCAGCACATATCGGCCATCGGCTGACCCTGACCTCTAAACATCGGCATCAGCTATAGAAAAACCCATATCGGTCGATCTCTAGTTCATAAGCAATTGCTTAGCATTAATGTGTGCTATTCATTGATTGAGAATCAGTTTGTAGGCGAGTAGGGCTGGGCGATATATCTAACGATATGATCATGCGCATCTAGTTAGTAAATCTGGTTCTGTGATTACCGCTAAATCGCCATCACCTGTTTATAATTGGAGTGGCATTTAATAGACAGAGCCGTAGATCACTGACAAGCTACGCAATATTGTGTTCATTATCGAAGGCGATACATCTGGGATAATGAACGGCATATTGCCGTTGTTCACTGACAAACTGTGCAAAATGTGCAAAATTTTGTGGTTTGGTGCAGCTTTTCAGTGAACCACAGCTCTGTGTAGTAAATGCTGCTCCATGTGAAATCACGCACGTGTAGAGATTTACCGCGGATTACAGAACCAGTATTACTGACAAGATGCGCATTAAATATCAGCCGATATTTATTGTGCATCCCTATTTGTTTCATAAGAAATCTTTGGGTCCATTTCTACAAGTCCATTTAGACAGTTATGTTTTTCACATCTTCTGATAGACAGGGTGAATGTTTAATTACCGTCTCTGCCCCAGGGGCAGACATTTTGAGGCTGTGTTGGCTCTGAAAATAATGAAACGATTCAATTAGAAATTGACGTGCATCCCTCAATCACTCCACTCAGTGCTCTTGTGCTGTCAGTGAGCGCTGCTTGCTGTCTGTCTGCTGCTGTGCAACTCTTACCGCAAGCTAGCCATGTCTGTCAGAACGTTCAGTGTCCCAGATACAGCCAGCACCTCTTTAAAGACCTTGAGAACGCAGCAGTTAAATGAACGCTTCATTTTAAGTTTCAGTATTTAGAACACATATTAATGTGTTTAGCAGTGATATTATTGGCTAAAATATTCTCAAGTTTTTTTTTTTTTGGTTTCTAGATATTGTAGAAAAAGTAAATGTTTGTGCAAAATATTTTAGTGTTGTGCTTATTATTTAAAAGAACTGAGTTCTGACATTGAGCTTCGTAAACAAGCACCGATTATACAGCGTCAAAGTTTGCATTGTTCAGTCTGAATGTTTAACTTTGCATGTGTTGTAATTTGCAGCCCTAATGCAGGTTTTAGCAATTTAACACCCCAAGTGAAATAATAACACAGAGACAATAATACAGTGCAAATACCTCTGTTCTGAACTTATTTTGTCATAGAAAATAACCCATGTATTTAACATTTTCTGTGACCTTCAGTTCTGTTCAACTCTGGTGACCTTGTAGGTGTTTCAAAGCTTTAAAGAGACAAGCAAACAATATTGCTGGTTGGTTATTGGATGTTGCATTAGTATATTTACAATGTTGGCTCCTTGTTTACTTCAATAGCCGCTTTTCCACTGTCGGGCCAGACCGAGCCAGGGCTTAAAACTGACCAGTAGCACCGAGGCCAGAATAGCGCTGTGTTTCAGCTGGTGGGCCTGAAGCTCCGCTGTGCTTCACTAAAACCTGCCCTTTACATGCCTCTCAGGAGCAACATCATACAACCCCTTCATTTCACCAACAAAGAGAAGAAAACTGAGGAATAAGTCACAGGAACATGCGCGATCACAAAACGAACATGATAAAATGCATGCATGCTTTGTTAAATATTTCAGTAATTCAAAAGCATCAATGTTTTAAAGTAGAGTAATTGATACATTGATCATAATGAATGAATTTATCAGGGCTCAAAATAAGTCACACAGAAATCAGAGTGCTGTATCAAGGCACCTCAGTGGGAAGTCTGTGGGAGGGAAAAAGTGTGGCAAAAAACGCTGCACAACGAGAAGAGGTGACCGGACCCTGAGGAAGATTGTGGAGAAGGACCGATTCTAGACCTTGGGGGACCTGCGGAAGCAGTGGACTGAGTCTGGAGTAGAAACATCCAGAGCCACCGTGCACAGACGTGTGTAGGATATGGGCTACAGAGAAGCAGCACTGGACTGTTGCTCTGTGGTCCAAAGTACTTTTTTCGGATGAAAGCAAATTTTGCATGTCATTCGGAAATCAAGGTGCCAGAGTCTGGAGGAAGACTGGGGAGAAGGAAATGCCAAAATATCTGAAGTCCAGTGTCAAGTACCCATAGTCAGTGATGGTCTGGGGTGCCATGTCAGCTGCTGGTGTTGGTCCACTGTGTTTTATCAAGGGCAGGGTCAATGCAGCTAGCTATCAGGAGATTTCGGAGCACTTCATGCTTCCATCTGCTGAAAAGCTTTATGGAGATGAAGATTTCGTTTTTCAGCACGACCTGGCACCTGCTCACAGTGCCAAAACCACTGGTAAATGGTTTACTGACCATGGTATTACGGTGCTCAATTGGCCTGCCAACTCTCCTGACCTGAACCCCATAGAGAATCTGTGGGATATTGTGAAGAGAAAGTTGAGAGACGCAAGACCCAACACTCTGGATGAGCTTAAGGCTGCTATCGAAGCATCCTGGGCCTCCATAACACCTCAGCAGTGCCACAGGCCACGCCGCATTGAAGCAGTAATTTCTGCAAAAGGATTCCCGACCAAGTATTGAGTGCATAACTGAACATAATTATTTGAAGGTTGACTTTTTTTATATTAAAAACACTTTTCTTTTATTGGTCGGATGAAATATGCAAATTTTTTGAGATAGGAATTTTGGGTTTTCATGAGCTGTATGCCAAAATAATCAGTATTAAAACAATAAAAGACCTGAAATATTTCAGTTGGTGTGCAATGAATCTAAAATATATGAAAGTTTAATTTTTATCATTACATTATGGAAAATAATGAACTTTTTCACAATATGCTAATTTTTTGAGAAGGACCTGTATACATTAGAAGTATCAAACAAAGTTCTTTTTGCACTGTATATCAGCACCTTTGACAACAAACTGATCGATTTCTTCAAATGGGCATTCTGACTTGTTTCACATTCACTGTTTGCTTCACAGGCTGTTCGCTGCTATGACGTCTACATCTTAAAAGCTGAAGGGAAAGTAGAGCCAGAGGTGTTTTGCCAGTTAGGTCACTTCAACCTTTTACTGGAGGAATATCCTAAAGGTGAGTTCTGATTGAAGAATTATTTCTGTTATTGTCATAAAAAAGTGACAATCAGTAATCTGTTTCTTTTGTTTTCTTCTCAGCATTATCTGCATACCAGAGATACTACAGTTTACAGTCAGACTACTGGAAGGTGAGAGTTGCTTGATTCTCATTGATTGTGAACTTACACAATTTACACTTGTTGTTAAATCCACCCAACATGTAGACAGTGCTAAATGAATACATTGTGTTAAGATCACACCCACTTTCAGAGGATCGTGGTAACATTGGTGCATTTTCAGAGGTTGTGGATGCATTTGGTAACATTGCATTTGTCTAATGCAGTGGTGCCCAATCCAATTCCTTCCTGCAAAGTTCACCCTGATCACACACAACTGAACCAGCCAATTAAGGTCCTCAGGGACACTTTATAATTACAGAGAGTTGTGTTGAAGCAGGTTTGGAATTGAACTCTGCAGGTAGGTAGATCTCCAGGAATAGGTGCAATGCATCACAAACAATATCTAAACGTGGTGTAATCATTGTCAAAAGGGTTTTAAACTTAAATTCTGCTTGGCAATAACGATACAATAAGAACTGAACAAATATAGATGCACAAGACTCAGTGGACCATTTGCAGTATGGCTACTTGTATTTGGATCACATGTAGCAGATGTAATTCCAGGTGTCCAATATTAGTGAAAGCAATTCAATTTGATGTGTCGGTTTAGCTGTAGCTGTCTATAAGAGAGTTTTTAATGTGAAGTGAGATACTGTGGGAGTGTCAGTAATGGCCTCTGACAGTTCTGGGTTCCAGACACCGTTCTCTCATTGAGCAAGAGTGACATTTTTGGCTGTGGAATTTCCATAAGCAGAGTAAACTTTTTGACTGCAGATATGGCTGTCAACTGTAGAAGTGTCATCTCTCACATATCAGGCGCTCCGCCTCAGCATACTGCTAATAGAAACTGATTTCCAGCACAGATGGGACAAACTTGGGTAGTTTCTAACTATAAATTTCATTGCATTGGCACGATTTAGTTTGGATGCCTGAATGGAAAATTTGCCAATCTAAACATTGCAGACCGCAGCTGTGGAAGTTGAAGATTTCATATTTTCTGCCAAGCTTATGTAACCGCCCCTCCCCCTCTCCCTGTTCAGGATTTATTTTTTGCTCTCAAAGGCAGGGCATGTTCTAAATTTGTGTCTGTGGTGAAAGGGTTAAAAGGTGCTGTCTCAGCAGTCAGACAGCTGTGTGATGATCGGCCCATGTGCAGTACTGTCAGCCTGTCAGAGTGATGGACCATGTGCTTTGCAGTCAGTGCTTATTTGGCACTCTTTATTATTCTGCGCCTGTCCTACTTCACACTGCTGTCTGAGGTCTTGCGAGACAGTCATCCTTTTTCAATTGTAAATAAGTAGCATGTGCTGTCAAGCTGGTCATTGAAAGCTCATGTTATTGTTGACTTCGTGACCACATTTGAATAGAGCCACATTCGTCTAAAATGTGAAACCTGGTCTTGTGCATTGGAATGCATGAGCTGATGAAAATGTGCACTTTGAATTCAATTTCTGTCACATACAAATGCACGTAAAATTTTCTCTTGCTTTATCTACACTATTTTTCCTGTACTTCTGCTCTGGTTAAAATGCATCCGACTGAAATATATAAATTGTCATTAACTGAGAACAACGAGCACTTGTCTCTATGAATAAAGGTGACTTGGGTCTTTAAAGTGCACAATCCAAACTTACATTTTTATAATTCATGAATGAAAACATTTTGTAACAGGATATTAATGTACCGTTTATATGGTAATGCAATGTCTGATTTTAAAATGGGTTTTAAAGGATGAGTTTTGAGAGTAAGTTTTCAGTTGATATATAATTTCTGCTGATTTCTAAAATGTGAAAAGACAACGAAGAAGCCTTTTTTTTTTTTTTTTTTTTTTTTTTTTTTTAAACAAAGGTCAAAACTCCTGTTATGTAGATTTTTAAGGGTGCACTCTTTTCATTAAATTAATCTATTACTTTTCCTACATAATTTTTTACAAAAAACATTGGTAAAATATTTATTCAGGTAGTCTTAGACCTTTCCAACGATATATAGTTTGTCAAGATTAGATTAGATTTAATTGTAATATAGTGAAGTAAATGTAGGTGTCCCGTATACGGGACGGGGGTGACAGTTAAAGGGTTAACACTACAGCCCAGTCCTAGTTTAATTCTTAAATTATTCACTTCGTCAAGTAACCATCTAGTTTCATCATCTAACGAAAGTGCATTTGTGGGGAAGACAAGCCACAGTGGGTTTCAGTTTGAGTCACGCTTTGCCTCTGTGAGCACAGATAAGTGGTTCAGATAATGTTTCATTGATCCATATTGTATAGCACATCCCGTTATGTAAATATAACCTTTAGTGGTTGTGGGAGACGAAGTCGTTGCCACCTTTTTAACATGTGCTCATTAGCCGCAGATGTTTCTGTCCCCTGCTGAGTGCAGATGTGTCAGACCTGCCGAGAGGGTAAACCATCTCTACTAATACTTAAGGGGCCATCCTTAATTAGAAAGTCAATTTGCTCTTTAATTCTACTATGATGAATGGATGAATAGTTTCTTATAATGTTTCTAATTCTCATCTTTTTTTTTTTTTTTTTTTCAGAATGCTGCCTTTTTATATGGCCTTGGTTTGGTTTACTTCCATTACAATGCTTTTCACTGGTAAGTACACAATTACTGTATGTTCTGTAATTCATTTGTTTTCTGCATTCCATCTGGTTTCTTTTTCTTTTTTGTTAATCTGTAGTGTTGAACATTGTTGAAATTTCATCCCTAATAGCATTTTTCATGACCTGAGGTGTGATGTTGATGCTTTCTCAGCTTACAGACTAATTAGGAATTCTGTATTTTGTTATTCTCTTGTTTGTCTTTTTTTATTTCATTTTTTACATTCAGTCTTTTATTTTTTTTTGTTGTTGTTGCCAATGTCTACAGAAAGTATGTGCATCATTTTTGTCTATTTTCTCTCAACGAATAACAGAAGTGTTATTTTGGAGACAGTAGCTCTTGTGTAAAGTACGGCTAAGCAGTTAATTGAATTGAATTAGCTGTTGCAAGATATGATTAAACCACAAAATTTTGGTAAATATATGTTCTGCATGTACTGTGTGGTTAAAAGTAAAGGGGCTCTTCATTCTGCTTTTGTTAATAGTTTATTTAAAATACAAGTGTGTGTGTAAGTGGGCTGTTTTCAGGGTGGCTTTGTTTCAGGAGTTTGGTTCACATTAGAGGACCCATTATGATTAACCTACAGCTTGATTGTTTGTGTTCCTAACTCTGTATTGGTGTTTCTGCATCATTCTACAAGTATACAGCCAAAACACTAGTTGGTAGTGCTGGCTACGGCAGCAAAGCACAAGCAGAAAACTTTGATGGAGAAGTGGCAACAGTGTTGACATAGACCTTTTTCTTTTATTCTCTTTTAAATCTTTGTTGTTCTTTGATATTGTATATGGATAAACAATGATAATGGACATCACTTGATTGATTCACAGTTTATGACCTTATCAGTCCTCCGTTGATTTATTAGAAGCTTAAAAATGCAACCGTCATGCACTAGGTGACTAAATACTGTAAGTTGCAATAAAGAAATTCATTCGATTTGTGTTCAACGTAGTTCAATTATGAGTTGAAAGATTTTTGGTCTAAATAAAACATGGTCAGATTTAAAATACGTAATATTTATTACACAAAGGTTCTATAAAATGTCTGCCTCTCTCAGCATTCACACAGTGCTTGTCATAATTGATCACTGTAACATTGTAACAATGAAAAAAGGGTATATATATATATATATATATATATATATATATATATATATATATATATATATATATATATATATATATATATATGTGTATGTATATATATACACACACACACACACAATGTAGCTTCTTTATTGGATTTTTCTTAAATTAGGTAAATGTCTCATGTTTTGGTCAGGTATAGTTATCTTTACTGGTTTACAGCTGTTTATTTTTTTTATTTTTTTAATATTGAGCATTCGTAAGGACTTGTAATGTATTTAGTCAGATTACATCAGATTAAGTTTAATGTTCAAGATCTGCCGAAGATCAATATTGTGTTCAGCTGGTAATCTTGTACCATCACTGAATGGCAGTTGGGTCTAAAGGATTATGGGGAAAAGCATCGCATTCCCTCATTCATGAATCGGTCAACTTTATTTTTTTTTTTTCTCCCAAGTAAATTAAGGTCAATTTGATATATTGATGATGTATAGCGTATGACATTTGATAGGATCTTGGATCTTGATTTGGCAAATATGTGTACAGATGATGTGATATTTACTACTGGAGGTCCCCTCTTTCCTTATCTTAGGGCAGTGCAGCACGCCCCCTCAGATGCCCATTCTGGACAGAGAAGGTAGGCATACCATGTTGGTTTTATAAGGGTATGCCTTAGACATGCTCTGTAGATATCTTCAGCTTGCTTAAGTTGCAAGAATATTTGCATTAACTTGGCATACATAGAAGTACATTGTGTATGATAGATTAAAATGGAATGACTTGTTAATCGCTGTTAGAAATAAACCTTCTGCATCGTTCAACATTTGGTATGAAAATATCTGCTGCCGTTTTAGGTAGTTGGGGTTGAAAGGACAGATGACAAGCTCGTATTTGTTAAAGCTCTTCATGTGTAATTTTATTGTTATTATTTTTAAGAAATCCTTTTTTAAATCATACTTTTGGTAAGTGTTTGCGCCATGTACAAATACTTAATGGATAGTTGATATCATTGCACAGGTTAAGGTTGGCTTAAAGTTCTGTTACATTGTGTCATGCTAAAGCATATGATAATATGTTTTGTGAAGTTAAGATCTGTACTTTTAAAACTGTGTAATAGAACTTTTTTTGGGATATTGTCTTTCCCCATAGATGACTTTTGTGAGTCATTGTAAAGCCAAGTTTTTTTCCTATGGTGATGTACAATGTCACAGGTGCTGTTGATGTAGTGTAACTGTTATTCAATCTGGAGCATTCCATTAGGTTGTTTTTTTGGTCCCATGTAGCTTTCAGGTCTTCTTCAGGTCTAATTCTTGCTTGCTTAGTAAATGATGAGGCAATCTTCCTGTGCCTTTCAATTCCTGAGCAGAAAACTGCGATGACTTGCTTCCCATTTTCACTCCGTTTCTCTCTCATTCTTGTCCACACTCATGCCAATCGCACTAATTCTGTGATCTCCAGAGAGGTCGAGAGACGATAATGATTTTCAATACTATAATATGATCTGGCCAGATTTTGTTTATAGTTTGTGATCCTAAAGTTTGTGGTTAAAATAATCTTACTTATCTTTCAGTTTTCTATTTGTGTAGTTTTCAGATAAGCTGTGTGATTACGTGCTGGTAGGGCTGCACGATAAATCAAAATGAAATAAAAATCATGATTACGCAGAAGCTGCGATTTTCTTTCATATATTTCAGTGAAGCACGGTTCTGTGATCCATAGTTAATTTCCATCCGAAGGCCAAAGGTCGCTCCTTAATGGGGAAACTCCAAATACGCCTCGCAGAAGAAACCCAGGAAATGCCTGAAATCGCTACAGCTGAATAAGCAGATTATTTCAATTCTTTCATTGATTCAACTTGACTAATAAACACACGACTACAACAATGTATGAATTATCTGTGTTTACCTTATTATAATTTTCATTATAATAAAGTATTTACTATTGATCACAGAACCGGCTTTACTGACAAGATGCACAAGATAATCACATTCGACTAATCGTGCAGCTCTACATGCTGGGTTGGTTGTGTCATGGGTTTTGGACATGTAACTTATGAAAGTATGAAAGTGACTTCAGTAGTTTACTGGCTTCTGGTACTCTTAGCAAATTAATTGTCCTGACTTGCATAGATTTTTGGTTTGTATGTTGTGTAAGTGGTACTGGCAGAACAAGTGAGTGGGATGTTGATGCTTGATGATGAATATTTGCAATTGGAAATCAAATTAACCAGCATTGGGACTAAAAATTTAAAGGTTGATGATGATTTAATCAATAAAACGAATTGATGGTTGGTTAAGCAAGCTGCATAGTGTTGGGGTATGTGTGAATGTGCAAAACGCAGACGCACAGAAACAAGCGAGTCGTTAGGGGTGACAGGCTAGTTCTATTGCGCAAATAATTCAATGTACAAATTATGCTTTTATTGTGATCCAAACTTTTAATGTACATTAAAATAAACAATACAAAGTCTTTGAACGTCAAATATTGGGAACAGCTCCAAAGCCCATCTCTTGTCTTATATCTTCATGTTTTTTTTCCCCCAATATTCCAAAGCAATGGACACCATTTGTGAATGAAAAGCAAATTATATTTTCAGTTTAGAATTCTATTTTCAATTTAGAAAAGCAAATTATATTTCCAGCACGAGCAAGACCTTTATATTGGATGTTGAGCTGAAGGGAGAGTGTAATTGAATACCGGCAAATTATTGATGTTGTTGTTGTAATTATTATTATTATTATTATTATTATTATTATTATTCCAATATCTTAATTCATTCCTATGACTTATTAGGGTGTACTTAACACTAGGCCCACTTGCCTTGAACTGAACCAGAGCGCGATTATCCCCCTCCCCACTCCACCACTGGTCTGCACTGACACTTGCACTAAACATTCTGGGATGAAGTATGCTTACATCATGTACGAGATAACCGAGAAAACCACTTTCACTAATAGAATGCCTAATAAAGATATAATTTATGCCATGCAGCATAAATGATACATGATACATGATTTTGACTTGCATGTATCAGAGAATTATTACGGAGGTAGCTGAAGTTAATGAAAGACTTTGCAGCTTTACTCGAAAACTACAATTCCTGTTCATCAATAAGGTGATAACCAGACCCATTATAAACATTTATATACCTTTTTTAATTAAATTAATTGACACACAAAATAGTTCCTGTTCTGTGCTCCGGCGTGGTGGGCAATCACTTATTACATGCGTACTATGCTCTGACCCATTTATTCCAAGCAAGCCAGGGATGGCTAAATGAAGAGCAATCACAATTAGGGATGGGTGATATCGCATGCGATTGTCACGTGCATTTCGGCAGTAAAGCTGGTTCCCTGATTCTGCTAAATCGCCATCACCTGCTTTCAAATAGAGCGTGGAAAAAGGAACGAAATGTGTTAAAATTGAATGTGACGAGAGATAAAGACTGAAACCAATGATTCCGGCATCGAACCCGGGTAGGGGACCTAGTAACATTGCTTGGTTCAATCCCGGGACGAGCGCTGTGTGAACAAAAGCCAGATCTAATGCCGTGCCGAAGTGATGATGCATGTTATCGCGCAACTTTTACCGGCTGTTTTGAAGAAAGATCAACATTCGTGTCGAAAAAATGTGCAAACTGTAATGAAGTTAGATAGTTCCTCACTTCCCGCACTGACGCCGAGATTGTTCACTTGCTTTAGTGAAAGTATAACGTGCCTAATGTTTTCGACTCGTACATTATACGTGTCGTTACGGGATCTGTACGGGTTGTGTGTGAAAGCACGCACATATCCTGGGTAATCAAATCTAGCGACCCGGAAAAATCTCTGGAACACTTTACCCCTGTATTTGCCGGAATGGCAGTGTGAAAGGGGCTGAAGAGATGCAGAAACCGGGTAAATAAAGTAAACGTTTATAATCCTCTTCGAAATTAAAGGATGAGATGGTGAGTATATTATAAAAAAAAAAAAACAAGAAATATTTTTAAAGTGATAGTTCACCCAAAAAATTATAATTAGCCTATGATTTTCTCACCCTCAGGGAATCCTAGGCGTTTCTGACATTCCTCTTTCAGACGAACACAATCACAGTTATATTTCAAATTATGCTGGCTCTTTCAAACTGTATAATGGCAGTGAATTGGGCCCTTTATTTTGAAGCCTAAAAAAAAAAGTGTATCCATCCATCATAAAACTACTCCACACGGCTCCAGGGTGTTAAAGGCCTTCTGAAGCAAAAAGATGCTTTAGTGTAAGAAAATATTGATCGAGCTTCCAGTCACTCAAGCAGGTGCGTTCACGACGTGCATTTGAGCGTATGACATAGGCGTAGCGAAAGGCGCAATGTAAGCTAATAAATACTGAGACTAAAAATTTTATTAAACAGGCTCTAGCGTATTTATTTGCCTGTCATATAGCTTTGGCTCTCCTGAGAGAGATGCGATTTTCAGGGAATGAAGAAATTATGATAAATCTTTGTGTTCTGTTATGCAGAACTCTCACACACTGCAGTCGTTTGCAGAGAGAGCAGAAAATACTATTTGGAGGGAAGGGAAGAGGAGGGGATTGGGGCCATTGAGTTCAGTGGGCCGTGGCTCAGCAAAAACACTCTCTGTTTGTTTGAGCCAACATTGTATAAGCAAGCAAAACCCACTGCTGTGAGACAACCATGTGTTGCAATCTCTGTCAGAGGAGGAGATTGTGTGTGTGTGTGTGTCACTCTCTGTTGTAAATTTGAATGTCATATATACATGAAGCTCAAGTGTTTCAATAGTATTTCCATTGCAATGATGCTTCTGCTGCTAGCTTTTCCTTTTGAAGCTTATGCTCCATGCAGTTTTGATATTTGTTGCTTTAAATCATTCGTCACATTTAAATTTTTTTGATTGCTAATTATAAGTATATATATCATATTGTTTACATAAATGACTTTGTCCCTTCCTTGAGATTTATTTTGACGTTTCTTGTCTTCCACAGGGCGATTAAGGCATTTCAAGAAGTGCTTTACATTGACCCTAGTTTCTCAAGAGCCAAGGAGATACATCTACGACTTGGCCTGATGTTTAAAATCAACACAGACTACGAGTCAAGCCTCAAGGTATGTCTTATGCATTTAGCAAATTTTTTTATAATTTTTTTTATGTGGTCTGTGTGGTGTTGTCTCTGTGTACTGGAAGCTTATGTCACTAAAACAAATTCCTTTTATGCGCAAGCATACTTGGCAATAAAGCTCTTTCTGATTCTGGTTTACATGTAGACTCAGTTTGGCTGTAGTCCTCAAACAACTTGCAATATAGTAAAACCAACATGACAAAGAATCGTGATGTAAAAAAAATAAATATCGTGCTATGATATTTTTGTCATATTTCCCACCTCTAAATTAAGGTGTTGCAACAGTCCAGTTAAAGACTAGATCCCATTCTGACTAAAATGCTGGGGAAAGCTGTGCATAAACCAATGCCCATAAACCTCAATAAACTGGAGCAACTCCTCGATGTGATAGTCATACAGAAAATGATTACTTCATGTTATTGCTGCTAAAAGCAATTGAATCTTAGGGTGTCATGAAAGGGTTGGTACACCCCAAAATGAAAACGTCATTAATTGCTCAACTTCATGTTGTTCCAAACCCATAAGACCTTTGTTCCTCTTTCGAACACAAATTAAGGTATTTTTGATGAAACTGGAAAGCTATCTGACCCTCCATAAATAGCAATGCAACTGAAATGTTCCCATGTCCAGAAACGTAGTAAATACAGCGGTAAAACAGTCCTTGTGACATCAGTGGCTCATATGTATTGTTTTGTGCAAAGAAAACAAAAATAGAACATCATTAACTCCCCCGAGTTACGTCTTCCGCCATTTTTGGAGAGTACCCAAGAACGTGTTATACATAATCAGCATTTTTTACGTTCGGGGGAAAACTGTGCACATGAATGTAATCTCCATAATAAGTGTGGTTTATGCTTCGGGGAAACGCGTGTATACATTTTATAATTCTCTCTAAAATGGTGTCTTCACTGGAGATTTGTCTCTGGGGCTCATCTAGTTTTCCTGGTCTCCGCTGACATTCAGGGCTGTAAATGTCATCTCTAGGTGCTCTAGGATCCACCATCTGGGCTGGATATGTACTGGATCCGAGTGACCATCCAATCTGGATACAGACTGGATTTGGTGGTCACCGTGACCTCCGAGTAAGAGAGAAACAGACTAATATTAACGTAGATGCCATTCTTCTAACACTGTAGCTAGTACATCGGGTGTTATGGAAAGTGTTCCTGGTTCCAGTTGACCGAATTAATGCAGCCTAAAAAGCCTTCAATGGATTTGAATAATATAAATGTGTTATGTGTAAGCCAGGTTAAAGAGATGAGTCTTTAATCTAGATTTAAACTGGCAGAGTTCTGCATCTCAAACAATGTTAGGTAGGTTATTCAATGTGCTTACTGAGTTTTCAAGTTCATGAGGTTTATGGCATCAGATCCTCAGTCAGATACATGGCTGTATACATTACATGAAATAGTCTCTGAATGGTTGTTTTACTCATCACGCAGACAGTCTATTCATAAGTGGGTGATTCTTATATAAAACTGCAGTGTCTGAATGTGTGTGAAATGCTGTGCATTCAACATTCCCAACCATCCTTTAGTCTTCTGGGTATTGTGAGCCAGAACAAATGATGGGGTGCTAATAAATCGCGAGAACTGCACGTGCAGCACGTCCTCCCTCTGCTTTGGGGAAGGAGTGGCAGGGGTTTGTTGGCAGGCAGCTGAATGTTCACCGGCTTTCTGTGTGTCCCACTTATGGCAACAAAGCCTCTGCTCTGAGGGCAGGCAGCAGTGCTGTCTTTACTCTCCCTGCATTCTGTGACTCTCTCCCGTACACAACCCTGCACTCCTCGAACATAACCCTCTGGTAAGTGTCTACCATAGGAGACAACAGGAGGTGATCTTGCTATTGCTCCTACGTTTTAAAATGATGTATCCATTGTAAATGCATACAGAACTTATTCAGTTCTCATGACAGAAATTGTTACTGTAGCTACAGCATAGTGGAAATGTGACCAATCTGATGTAGAAATATTAATGAAAAGCATTTATAACGCACTATATGGCTGCTGTAAGAATTTATAGTTAGGAATTTAAAGTTGTAGTATTTGATTCACTTGGATCAAGTATGCACTATGGGGCAGCTGTGCCCTGATGGTTAGAGAGCCGGACTAGTTATCAGAAGATTGTCTGTTCGATTCTCTGTGCTGGCAGGAGTTGTAGGTGGGAGGGAGTGAATGAACAGCGCTCTCTTCCACCCTCGATACCCATGGCTGAAGTGCCCTTGAGCAAAGCACTGAACCCCCAGTTGCTCCCCGGGTGCTGGATCTGTGTGTGTGTGTGTGTGTGTGTGTGTGTGTGTGTGTGTGTGAACTTGAATGGTTGAAATGCAGAGCACCAAGTACGAGTATGGGCTACCATACTTGGCAAATGTCATGACTTTCACTTTCACATTTGACTGACTATACAAGGTTAAAAAATGTATATATTTTAAGATTTGTCTTTCACCATTCTAGTTGACAGAAGCTGTACTTGTGTCCATTATCCATATATAAATTAAATGCACAGGGTTTTATATATATATATATATATATATATATATATATATATATATATATATATATATATATATATATATATATATATATATATATTAGGGGTGTGCACGGATAGTCGAACATTCGAATATTCATTCTGCTCTAATTATTCGATAAATAAAAATGATATTCGAATTTTGAAAAAAGTTTACTATAAAATCTAATTTGGTCACTTTCTGTGATTCTCTATGGCATATTTGAAGATTAATGCAAGCTAAAAAATTGTTAATGAATGAATAAGGGGCCGTTCACATCACGCCTAAAAACGTGTGGAAAACGCTAGGCGCGCCGCTTTCTCCTTTCCAAATCGCTCGGGCAGAAGTGCTCCTTAGGCATCTGCCATTGCTAAGTAACAATGATGCGCTCTCTCCATGATGACGCAGAAATTTTATCAAAGGATAAATGGATTTGGAGCACAAAAAATCTCTTTCAGTAGCTCTGCTACTAAATTTATTTCAAAATGGCAATCCATATATAGCTATGATCAGCTGTTCCTTCATCTTGGCTGAGCTTTTCAACGTTGTTACGGGAAAGTATGAAGCTGAAGGTTTAGTTTTTGTCACATGACCTGCGGTGCGCTTGCGGCATTATGAAAAGTTGAGACGTTTTTAACTCGATGCGGTGCGGATGCACCTGTAAAAAACGGGCGCGTCGTACCACGTCGCTTGCATTATGAGGGCGCATACAGTGCGCCTACATTGGAAATAACGAACTTGAGAACATTGATTGCGACATTGTTGCGACATCTCTCAAGCAAAGAGTAAACACAGCTAACTTGGAGAATGCAGTGAAAACTCTTCTTCTCGCGTCTTCCCTAGACCCTCGGCACAGACATCTCAGGTTTCTCGATGAAAACATGAGAGAAGAAAAAAAAACTTTTTGAACATTATTAGAATATTTCCCTTGATGCGAATGGTGCGGAGGCACGAAGAAGTGGATGCAATGCTCACTCGTCGGAAAAGGCTGATCCAGTTCTTCAGCGATGATTACAGAGAGTCCAGCCGAGACGAGTGGGAACAGTTCTTGCTGGAGCCATGTATTCCACCAGATGAGGATACCATTCAGTGGTGAAATGAAAACACAAAGTGCTTAACAAAACTTGTTCACTTAGCACACCGTTTTTCTTTGAGTCCCGACAATGTCTGTGCCGTCAGAGCGCGTTTTCTCCCCGGCCGGCCTTATAGTTAATAGACTAAGGAGCCGACTTCCCCCCCGATCATGTTTACATGCCCGTATTTCTTAACAAGAACATGTAAAACAACAGGAAAAAAAAGCAAAAAAGATTTGCTGACAGTTTAAAAGTTAAGTGTAGGCTACGTTCTACAATAGCCTAATTGCTGCAGGCTGCTTTTACATTTTTTCTTTTTTCACTTTTTTTTTTCTTTGTTGCTTTTAATCTGTACTTTTGTTTGTTTGCACGCATTGTTGAAGGTTTTCAGCTACAAAACACGATGTTTAATGTTCAAGCTTATTGTGTGTAAAAATAAATAAACGAATATTCAAATATTCATTTTTTTGAGAGCTCAAATATTCAAATGTGATATTTGCGGAAAATGCCTATCATATATATGCGCGCGCACACACACACACATATATATAGAGGTCACTTTGGCGTGGGTTGCTGCTATTTTGCTCCAAGCATGAACTGTATAAAGATGCTGTGTAGAGTTAAAATTGGTTCAAAAATGCATTTTATGGCAGCAGTGTTGCATTCTATTGCACTTCATCTTACTTTCTTTTCTTTTTTTACAAAGAGCACTTCCTGAAAGTGTGTTGGTTCCATTATTAGAACTCTTGTAACTAGGGATGTCAACGATTAATCGATGATCGATTAATTGTCGATAAGAGATGCAATCGATTAAGGCTATCGATGGTCGGTTAACCGATTCAATGTTGGGCTGCGTGCGGCTCATGCGCACTCAACACGTGCGAGCGGCTGTGAGTGACGGTGACGATATATAAAAGCATCATCATTCATTCACAATGTACAAATTAAGCTTTTAATGTGATTTAAACTTTAAAGTACATTAAAATAGAAACAACATAAAAGTTCTTCAACATTAAATGCAATAGAAATGTAGTTACTAATCATTTCATCAGATAACTGTTTTATATCGTGCGCTTTGCAGGGCTGCGGGACACAGTGACAGGACAGGTAGTCTATTCATTCCTACAACTTGTTAATTCATTCCTACGAATTATTAATGTGGCAATTGTCCATGTTTCATTAATTTTGTTCCCTAAATAACCCATGATTTAAGTGAAATAAGGGAACAAATTAATAAATCGAACGAATTCTTAATTCATGAAATCTTTAATTTCCCTTCCCATGTTTACCACAGTAAGAGATGCGAAAACAGTTATTAAAAGCGAAAGATAATAAAATAAACCTGGGAAATTAGAGGGTTAGACTATGAAGATTTAGGAAAAGAAACGATGCCTAAATATACTGAATTTGTGGAAATTCGTGCCCAACCGGCAAACCAGAACAGAGCCGCGTAAATGAAGACTATGGGGTCCAAAAGCATGGTCGCGATCTAACATTTTCCAGTTAACCTATTATTCCTCTAATAAACAAAGCTTTTATACCACACTTGTCATAATCAGATCTTATCATTGTAAATAAATAATTGCTGGATTCAAAACAGCGATTAATAGGCGCTGTGACCGACACATTCCTGGAGCATTCACTGCTGTCACTAAACGGTGACGCCGAGCATCGTTCACAAGTTTCTGCATGGACCTGACTAGGGCACAGGTTCTAAGCCCTGGGACAAAATGGGATGCTTTAAGGAAAATTTATAGCCTACTAAGTAATAGGCCCAACATAAAAATAACAATTTGTTTTCATGTTTTTTTTTTTTTTTTTTTTTTTAATAGGCTATGCGAAATATATCCGACTTAAATAGGCTAATTAAGATTAACGGATTTAAAACAGAAGTGTGGGCGCTCCATAAGTTAACAAAAAAAAAAAAAAAAAGTCTCAGCTGTTTCGATCGCCAAGGAGCCTGCTGCACACTTATATTCTAGCGATTCAAACTTACATCGCAGTCTGTTCATTATCAAAATAAAATGTCAACTAAACATTAAAAGTTTACACTGGTCAGTTTAAATAGACCGTAGTATACCGGTCCACTCTGCTGTTATGCCAAGGACGTTTTTGCTCATGTGAAGAGGATCATCTTTTCCGTCTATATGCGAATGCGTGTTAAGTACAAGCCTAGTTTACATTATAAATAATAGTTTAACATTCAAATACATTGCGAATATGGAAACATTTCGATTTGTGCCGAATGAGACATGAGCAATAACCTCCAAATAAATCTAGCCAAAGCCCCGCTCGCTCATCCTCGTCTGCACGCATGCACTGTCACGATCTAATGCGCTGTATGCCGGATTTTTAAAAATCTGACATTTTCTAGCACAGAATCCAGCAGGATCAAATTAATGTGAGCAACTGTGTTTTGGTGCAGCAGCGCCGATGTAGTTCACTTAATGTGCAGCGCAGTCACACGCGCTCCACATTTCGGATAATTTTATACAGTAATGTCAGTTGAAAACATTGCAATTGTGCTTTAAAATACAACAACGAGCACCACAAAACCATTTAAAGATGCGCGTTCAGCGTTCTCCGTGCGGGATTGGAAACTGTCAACAAAGTAAAATGACCTCAAAATATGGCGCGCTCTGTTCATTTTATCAAATGATCATAATCGCATCTATTCATTTTATAATCCTGCTACTAGCATTTTATTCAGACTAAAACCTCTTTAATTCAAGTGAGAAAGCGTTTTGTGTGTGTGTGTGGCTTTTGCACATCCTGTCATACCGCTGACTGCGTGCCTGCAATAGACGCATTTTGCAGTATTATGGTTAACGATTAATCGATTAATTGATCGTTAATTTAAACGACGATCGATCATGGAAATAATCGAAATTTGACATCCCTACTTGTAACACCTGCTGATATGATGCAGTAAATAGCCTGCCACCTCCTGCTTTACTCATCCTTTTTTTTTCCCATGCTCTCCTGTTCCTCCGTCCCAATTTCCTGCAGAGAGCTAGAGAGCGAAAGCTTACGGCAGACATACTTTGTGTGTGTGTGTGTGATGAAAAATGCCTGGAGGTATAGAGTGAGAGAGAGAAGGAGAGGGCAGCGTGTCATCTCTCAGCTCCTGTCGCTGCTCTCTCTTGAATAGGAATCAGTATTCGAGAGAGAGAGAGAGAGAGACACTCTGGTAATCCTTCTGCATTATCTACTTGCCAGTCAAGAGCCATAGAGAGCGAGCAAGCGTGTAGGAAGCAGTTGTTCAGTGGAGATCAGCTCAGCACAAAGGGCTTTCTGTGGTCAGTAATCCTTGTTTTGTTTGTTGGACGATGTCTGTATGAAGCAGATAGATGTATGTTTTCTTGTTTTGACAGATGGTTTTGATGACTCGTTGGCATGTGAGTGCAGAGATTGATAAATGGTTGACTTTCAATGCTAGTTCATGGCTAAATTAACTCTTTATTACAAAACATTTTATATTTCCATTATTCCGAAATATTTGAATTTGGTGTCTATATTGGTTATGGTCTGTTAATTTGACTCCAGTGACTATTATATTGGACAGGCAAGCTATGAATGTGGACTGTTGGAAGTCATATCGGTCCTTTTGTGATCTGTCTTTGACGTCTTGTATGCTGGACATCAGGACATTGTAATGCATGGCCATGTTCCTTAGTTGTTGCTATGCAGGTGAAGGGGTTTTCTCTAGGTACCTCTATGCTGGGACAGGTTCATTGGTTTCTTAGTAACCTGAGCAGCTGGTGATTCTTCATGTCTGTGATTAGTGTTGTGATCATGCTGCTTACAGAGATTGTTTCTGTGTCCCCTGCACAACATAATGTACAACACTAGCTGTCTCTAAATGCAGGATCACATCCTCATGACCTTGCTGTATTTCATTTCTTGAGTCAGAATAATCTGTAACGCATCTGATTTTTTTGCTTGTGTGTTGAAATCCTTAATATATTTTTTAAGCCTATTTAATTTTTTTTTATTGGTCTATTTCTTCTTCAGTAGATTTTTGTATTTTTGTGTTGTACCACAGCCCTCTACGGACACCTTGGCAACTGAATCGCCATTGGCTAGTAATTTTTTCTTTAACTCGCCAGACTGATATACATATATTATAAATATTTGTAAAATGGCACAGTTTTTTTAAATAACAGAGTACACTCTAGGGCTGTGCAAAAAATCGAATGTGATTTTCATGCACATCTCATCAGTAAAAACGCTCCTTTAATTGGAAGTATTATCTCCAGCACGTGTGTTCAGATCAGGGTTGCCAGGTTTTCACAACAAATCCTGCCCTGTTGCTTCTCAAAACTAGTCCAAAACTAATCGCGATTCCAGGAGGTTCCCAGATTTAAAAAAAATGCTTCCTGGGGTTAAAATATACGTTTTTTTTTTTTTTGGCATGGTTGTCTTTGGTAAAATTCACATTTTAGGGGCTAAATATTTGCTGGATTCATGAATATTAATCAGGTTGTGTGTGTTTGCTGAAATTAATACAGGGACGGTAATAAGTGAGCACCAGCCAATGATATTGCCATCTGCGCATTAGTTCTGCCTACTACCGGAAAACCTGGCAGCTCCTTTTAAAGCTGAAGAATTCCAAAGGAACACCATTATTTTTACAGGAAAATACAACAAAGAATATCCTTAACGTGTAGCGCGTCAATAGTCTCTCTCTCTTTCTATCTCTATCTCTATCTTTCTCTCTCTCTCGCTCTCGCGCTCTCTGCCTGAGTGTGAGACAGAGCTGTGCATCCATTGAGATGAACTGAAAATAGCACATGTTTGATGCAGAGTGAAACTCTCAGCTAGTGTGTTCAGCGGGTGAAAATATATTTGTGCTAAACTTACACTTCGTCTCCAACTCACACACTGGCGAGTAAAATCGGAGAATTTATAAGCCATTAGTTAATATTAGACATCATTTAGTCGCCCAGAGTGGAGATTTAGTCGCATAAGCGAGCGATTTACTCGCAATGTAGAAGGCTTGTGTGTGTATGTGTGTGTGTGTGTGTGCGCGCATATATATACACATACACCCACACACACATGCTTACGCTTTTGCTTGGCAACGCTAATTTTACTTAATTGCAATTATTGTCTGCGATTTAATCACAATTAATTGCATAGTTGTGCACAAAACTAATAATGTTCAAAAGTAAGGTATTTTGCCCTTCATTTAAAGTAGGCCTATACTGCTATGTGAAAAGGAGAATAATTAGTGTGTGCTCACACTAGGAAATCTTAACTGTGTACATTTGACTCCCAAAGCCTGGTTTGTTTGACAAATGTAATCGTTACATTTAGCAGTCCCTGGCTCGGTTGATAGAGGTGGTCAAGAGCGCGGTTCAGTTATATATAGTTCAGTGCGCGTGAGTGCTAACAGCACCGGAGTGCAGATCTTCTGATACATGCTGCATGATTATGCGTGAATATTTCTGAGGGGTAAAAGCAATAGATCTGTAAAGCAATATATTGTGAGAGGGATGCATGTTATCACCGCTTCCCATACGATTTAAAATAATAAACCACAAAGTTAACAAAACTATTTACTCCACTGTGTTGAGCGAGAGCGCTTCACGTGCTATCGGAAACTTCCTATTTCCAACAAAAGCATGATTACGAGCTTGTTGCATTCTTTTCTGTTAAAAATTTCAGTTGACAGTGGTTTGTGAATGTTGTGAATGCCTAAATAATATAACAGCATTGCTCGGAGAAGAAATGGTGCTTTCACTGTAGATGGATGGATTATTATGTTGTTATGATTGTTTGATGCCAAAATCATTTGGGCATATCTAACAGTAGGATTTCAGTATGACAATTTAGACAATCAGTACCTACTTTCTATAAGGGTTACTAACTGGATCCAGTCTAATCAAACTTTACCTTCTCTTGCAGCATTTTCAGCTGGCATTGATTGACTCCACACCCTGCACTTTGTCCAAAGCTGAAAGTAAGTACCCTCCAACTCGTGTTAATTTTTATTGCATATCTTTTTATTAGGACAGTGCTTTCAATTACATTGTGCATGAGGGGTTTTTTTTTCAGCGAAGTGTGGTATCTCATTAAGAGGTTTTCATAAGAAAAAGGAATATTTCCTCAATTAGATTTTTCCTCTTACCATTTCCATCCTGCCTGAGACTGCAGTTGCCAAGGAAACTGCATGACTGGATTCAGCCGTGTGTTGCCTTGAATACGAGCAGTAATGCCATGCTTGAATTACACAAAGGGCAAGCTAATATTCTTTCTTCCTGGTGTCTGTACACCCATAAGCTGAAACTGTTAAGGCAAAGAACGCTGGTGTAATTTTGAGGCCTGATATCAGATTTAAATGCCTTGTTTCCATCAGAAAAGGATTTCCAGTATTGATCGGTTCTTCTTTTTGTCCCTACAGTTCAGTTCCACATTGCTCATGTATATGAAATTCAGGTGAGTGTTCCCCTTTTTTTCCCCTTTATTTGATCAGAATATGCAGTGTTTTATTGATACTCATGTTTTGGGGTATAATGTTCTATTGGTTCTGCATGGTATAGATGGAAACAGTGACTGTTTGCTTTTAGAGACATTGTTTCCTGAAATAAATTCCTATCCATATACTTTTGTCATAATAGTTACCCTGTTTAATTTGAAGCAAATGAAGATAAGGTTAAGTGGGAAAGGCAACGGGTGTTGAATCTGTGATGTCAAGCATTTAGATGACAAATCTGAAAGAAAAGAAAAAAAAAACTTACTAGTATTTACATTCAAACTTTTATTAACAGAAATGCTGTATTGATATTTTAAGTAAAAAAGTATTATATTGAGGAGGTGGAGAAAGAAACATGTAAATATGATTTTCTTTGTGTGTTTTAGCGTTTCAATTGAGTTATTTTTAATTTCTAAAAGGGATAGTTTCCCCAAAGTGAAAATGGTTATTAACTCACTCTCATATTTTTCAAAACATGTATGAATTACTTTCTTCTGTTGAACACAAAATATATTTTGATGAATGATAACCAAACTGGTAGCCAGTGAGTTCAATAGTTGGTTACCAAAATTCTTCATATTTTTGTGTTCAGAAGAAAAACTCTTGCAGGTTTGGAACAACATGAGGGTAAAGTAATTTCCTTATACATTAATTTAAATAATTTTTAGGAACATTTTAGGAATTCCCAGTGAGTTCTTCATATTTGCCATGTGTTCAAATGCATTCAGCAAAGCATTGAACATGTAATGAAATTTGGCCGTTATTAGTGGTTTCAGAAAACACTACCCAACATTACTTTCGAAACATCCATACTACTTGCCATGATCACTGTTTTCATGCTACCGTCAGCTTGTCTGATTGGTAAATCTTGTGATTTTCACCAGTACTTCAAATTGAATTTTACACTGTCTGGAGCCCACTGTTGTGTTCTGTTGGCATTGTAAATGGCTGCTTGTAAAGGTGCAGGTTCTAGAGTTTAGAGGACAGTGGTGTTGGTCCTGGGGTTTGCTTTTGCTCAGTTTACTGCTTCTGCCCAAACGTACAGTCTTGATTGATGGATTTGTTTTTAGGGCGCCATCTTGAAGACATGCGTGTTCAACGAACTGATCCCCTCCCTTCCCTCCTGCTTTAGCTTCAGCTTGCCTTTAGTTAGTCTCTTGTCACTCAGCCAGTCCTTTCTGTTCAACTAGCATAGTTCTTATCCACTAAGCCGTAAATGAAAATGTAATGCAATCATATTAAGACATTTACATATTCATTCTTTCTATCAAAACTTTTCTGTAAACAATGATGACTGCACTAACCAGCCAATCAAAGCCTAAGTTTACCAATAGGTTGATTTTAAAGTCCTTCACACAGATGAGTTTGAGTTGTTAGACCAGTGTTTGTGGAGTTGTGCTGCACAGGTTGGTCAGATATGGTGATCAGCTCCAGCAAAGATCTGTGTCAAGGTTGCTAAGAAAAACAAACACTATTTCTGAGAGGGCTTCTCAAGTTACACTGATACAGAGCATGCCTCTGTGTGTCTGACTTGTTAAGTCTAGTCTGGTCTGGACTGACCCTCCCCCTGTGTTTGTCTGTCTCCTCCTGCGTCCCGGTGTCTGGCCTGGTAAGTGTCCAGTGTGTTTCCTCTTTTCTGGAGACCATACATTGTGGTCAGCTTGACGAGGCCCTTTGTGTCCACCCTGAGGGGCTGTAAAAAAGCACTGACCCTTTTGTGTGTGTAAAACATCTCTCCCCTTCTCTGTCTGTCTGCAGAAGAAATACCGCATCGCAAAGGAAGCTTATGAGAGTCTGTTACAAACAGAGAATCTCCCTGCACAGGTGAAGGCAACTACGCTCCAACAGTTAGGTGAGTGTGTTTTACTTGCTTCCTGCTTCCCACAGTCAGGGAAAAGCCTGGAAATATCAGAGTTTGTGATTAGAATGCCTGAAAAATTAATGGAAGTTAATTAAGTCATGAAATGTCCTGATTTCTGTCATTAAGTATTTTTCTAGTTCAGCTCAGCTATGAAATGTTTAATCAACTGTAAATTACTGTGTAAATTGCAGTATTCATATAATGATCGTAATCACAACCAGCTGAAAAAAAGAAATGTTTGGGAACCTGGGCTTTATTTTCGATAGTGTGTTTCTTATGTAGATGATTGTTTGCTGTGTGATTTCAAACTTGATTAGTCACACTTTCTGCACAGATTTTGCATACAAGATCTGGATCCGATTGTGGTAATAAGGAATATATGTGGCAAAATATGGTAAATATTACTGTCTTGTTGGGGGGAAAAAAAGAGCATGTCAGAGGGAAGGGATGTTAATTTTAACTGTCATTTGCATTTTTGGAATTCTGCACAGCTGTTTGTGGAATTCTGCAGTTACAAATTCCACAGAGTTGTAATAAGATGTATTTTGAAATGCATTGAGAGAATATTTCATGTAGGTTTTTGAATCTTTTTTACACTTTCAGGTTAGGTAATTGATCATCATAATTCATTCATTTAGAGTTCAGACAATCCTCACTAATGTATTGCATCATGCCATCTCCCCAAGTGCTGCTAGTGGTGTTCTCAATAACAGCATCCCCGAATGTACAGTCCAGGTTTTCTAAGATATGTTCCAGTTCTTGAGGGTGTGCAATTTTGTCAGGTGCAATTGCTAATAATAAATGTGCAGATTGCTTTTTGGATACCATTGTGTGGTTAGAAATCTGAGCTAAGATAATCCATAAACTTGAAAGTGGCACTAATGAGCAAAGCACTCCAGGAAGGAGCGGTCTGCAAGGTACTTTGAGTTAAAAGCATCAATAAATCATGAAATGATTTAAATAATTGGCACAGTTGTGAGTTGTGAATCCTCACACGAGCTTCTTTCTTTTGCTAGTCCCAAAAGAAAGCAAAAAAAAAAAACGGCTGCCATAAAACCATTGCCACGTTGCTCCTGCAGTTGTCGGCAGTGGTCTGGTTGCTGTAGTAACGTGTCCCGGGTGCAGGCGTTTGCCACAGGTGTTAAGAGCTCGGCTGGGATCAGTGCCTGGGAGAAGCCAGGCCACATGGGGGAAATTCTTTGTCTGCACACGGCCTCATTCTCCTTAACAACCTCTGGGTGGCTGGGAATGGAGAGGAGAGGGGCTGTTTGGACACAACCATTTCTCCTGGGACCTTTTGAAGCTGCTGGTGGTAGTAGAACCCCCCCACCACCACCACCCGATCCTACTTTGCCTCATCTCCCCACCCTATCCTGAAGACAGCAAGAACAAACCATTTGCTCCCTTTATGAGTACCAGTGTAACAGCCTCCATAGTGCACAGTGTGGCTTCTTGTTGAGAGAGAGAGTGTTCTAGTTTTTTTTGTTGAGAATGCGGTTTCTTATATAGTCCTCATGTTTCCCATCACTCCCTCAGGCTGGATGCATCACACGGTCGAACAGTTGGGAGATAAAGCCAACAAGAGCAGCTATGCTATTCAGTGTCTGCAGAAGTCCCTAGAAGCAGACCCCAATTCGGGACAGTCTTGGTACTTCTTGGGCAGGTAAGCAAAAATTTACTTGAATTAAATCCCACTTCCACATACATAACATTACATTGCATCGTTTAATTTTTTATATATATATATATATATATATATATATATATATATATATATATAGTTTTTATAACCGTGCATGAACAATGTTGAAGTTATATATTGAATAGATTTATACAAAGATTTTGGCTTGTGCCCTAAAGTAGTCCTGCCAAGTTGTTTATGAGACTCTTTTTAGTTTGTGTAAACCAAACTTTTCAAACGATGCATAAATGGATATCTTAAATCCAGTGTAATTTGCTGAAAGTGTCTTGTCAAACACAAAAAATATAATTCTTAAATTTTAAGAGGTGTTTTTGCTTGTCATGCAGGTGTTACTCCAGTATTGGGAAGGTCCAAGATGCCTTCATATCTTACCGACAGTCTATTGATAAGTCTGAGGCCAGTGCAGATACATGGTGCTCAATTGGGTAAGCTCTTAATGATTGTTGTTTACCATGTTAAGCTGCTGCCATTTATTATTTATGTGCATTTCTTGCACATTAAAATGAGACGCATGTTGTTTGTATGGATTTTTTTGGAAGCTGGGTGTAAATGGGGTCATTTGGGGCTGATGTTGCCTCAGGCATGTTCTCAGGGGAGGGACAGGAATGCTCAAGACATTTAAGCTGAAGCGTTCACCTCAGAGCTGTGTAATCACCTTCTCACCTTCCTAAAACTTAAAGCAACCATGTACAAACACAACGTTTTCGCCGATAGGTTGCCAAAACCCTTTTACCATATTGGACCACAAGGTACCTCCCAAAATGTCAGCAAAGCTAATCAGAAAATAAGAAATGGTTTATTTGTATATAGTTGTTACTAAATGCTGAAATGTTTTGAAATGTTTGTGTATTGCACATCAAAATAGAAACCAAGCAACCGCACAAATGTTTCGACACACCATTGTTGTCATTTGTGGCTTGCTGTGACAAAATCAAATATGGAAGGTATGAATTGTTGCTTGATGTGTCATTCTGTGGCAGCTAGTTAGGTTTGTTTAGCTTTCCCTTGTTTACCATTCCTCTCTGCTGTGTTTGTGTCTCCAGTGTGTTGTATCAACAGCAGAACCAGCCGATGGATGCACTGCAGGCATATATTTGTGCAGTGCAACTGGACCACAGCCATGCGGCCGCCTGGATGGACCTGGGCACACTCTACGAGTCCTGCAACCAGCCGCAGGATGCCATCAAGTGCTACATCAATGCCACATGCAGCAAGTCCTGCAGTAACATCCCAGCTCTGACTGCTCGCATTAAATGCCTCCAGGTAGAGAAAGTGCTTGCACTTGATGATATCAGAAGAGGAAGTGTACATGTATCATTTTAATGTCCGTCATTTTTTTTTTGGATGGGGGGGGGGGGGATATTTGTTTTTCAGCTCCTTCCTGTTTGTTGAATCATATCCCCTTGTCTGACATACTATACACTGAGAATATGTGCGTCATTTTCATCTATGATTTGATGCATACCACCATTGCATTGACTTAAGCTTACCTGAATCCGACGTTGAACATGTTTTCTGCGCAATCTTTTTCTAGGCTCAGTTGTGTAATCTTCCACAAGGTAGTTTACCAAGTAAAAGTAAAATGCTCCCTAGTATTGAGGAGGCATGGAGCCTACCAATCCCAGCAGAGCTCACCTCCAGACAGGGAGCGCTCAACACAACACAACAGGTGAGAACAGATAAGCTAGACAAGCCACTCTTACACCATCTAATGGTTTTAGACTCATAAAAATGATTTTGGTAGTGGTAGCTTGGACAATGTGGCGTTTTAAAGAAATATTTTGGGTTCAGTAGTACAGGTTGAGCTTAACACCATTTGTGGGTTATTTCTACCACCGATAACAATTGAAACTTGTTACTTAATTTGTATTTATTCTTTTTAAAAGTAAATGTTGTGGCAACAAGGTATTTACTGTTACAGTACAGCCAGATAACACTTAAAGGGGTCATATGATGCGATTACAATTTTTCCTTGCTCTTTGGAGCATTACAACCTCTTGGTGCATAAAGAAGATCTTTAAAGTTGCAAAGAATAAAGTCTCAAATCCAAAGAGATATTCTTTATAAAATGTAAGACTTGTCCACACCCCCCTAAAACGGCTCGTTCTAACACGCCCCCACATCTCTATATCACTGTGTGGGAAGATTTGCATAATGCTGCCCGGAATTTCATGCAAAGAAAGAAGGCTTACCTTTTATTCTCCAATCAGAGCACACCTCCCTTTTCAGACCGATGAGCTTTGTAAAAATCGGCACGTTTCAGAAGGCGGGGCACAGAGGAGAAACAATAATGTACAGTATGTGGAAAATAATTTTTTGAACCTTAAACTGCATATAAACATTTTATTACACCAAATACAACAAATAATGTTCTTTTTAGCAGCACCATATGACCCCTTTAAATATAATATATGTACACTACTAGGGCTGCACGATATTGGGAAAAATTTACATTGCGATATTTTATTTTTCTGCGATATATATTGCGATACAAACAAAAATGGGGTGAGCAAACTTACATTCTCATTTTAAATTATTTAAACATCGACACCATCGTGTCAATTGATTAATATGCACGAGGGAGAGAGAGCAAGACAGCGCTTGTTGTTTGAAGACAGACATTTGTTTGAAGACGCGCTTTGCGCGCGCTCTCTCTCTCTCTCAGGCCGGTGACAGGTGCAATATAAATAGGCCCCGGTTTTCCGCGCGGCTTGAGTCTCATAAGACGCACGTCTCATGCAGGCAGTCTGCAAGCTCTAACCTGTTAACATGGGAGCCGAATTAAAAACGGACACGCCACGCAGCTGAGAAGCTTGCGCCACGCATCAAGTGTGTCGCCGGCCACGCGCTCGCTCTCTCTTTTGCGCGCGATGTTTGGCCCCTACAGTTAATGAATAACGGATCAACTACGACAGCCTACATAGCGCATCCTGCGATGTGACTATCGTGGATTTGTACATCGCGATATCGATGCTTAAACAACCCATCGTGCAGCCCTATACACTACCATTAAAAAGTTTGGGTTCACTAAGAGATTAAGCGGCACATCTGTCAACATTGATAATAAAACATTTTCTTGATCACCATATCAACATATTAGAATAATTTTGTTATAAATTACGTTTAATATAAAATGATCTTCTTTTTCTTCCATATGTTAACCATGTTTTACCATATTGCTGTTTTTACTATGTCAAATAGATGTACCTTTTTTTTAAAGGGTTAGTTTACCCAAAAACGAAAATTGTCATTAATAACTCACCCTCATTTGTTCCAAACCAGTAAGACCTCCGTTTATCTTCGGAACACAGTTTGATAGATTTAGTCCGAGAGCCCTCAGTCCCTTCATTGAAGCTGTGTGTACGGTATGCTGTCCATGTTCAGAAAGGTAATAAAAACATCATCAAAGTAGTCCATGTGACATCAGAGGGTCAGTTAGAATGTGTTGAAGCATCGAAAATAAATTTTGGTCCAAAAATAACAAAAACTATGACTTAATTCAGCATTGTCTTCTCTTCCGGGTCTGTTGTGAGAGAGTTCAAAACACTGCAGTTTAGTGATATCCGGTTCGCAAACTAATCAATGTAACCTGATCTTTTTGAACCAGTTCACCAAATCGAACTGAATCATTTTAAACGGTTCGCGTCTCCAATAAGCATTAATCCAAAAATGACTTAAGCTGTTAACTTTTTTTAATGTGGCTGACACTCCCTCTGAGTTCAAACAAACCAATATCCCGGAGTAATTCATTTACTCAAACAGTACACTGACTGAACTACTGTGAAGAGAGAACTGAAGATGAACACCGAACTGATTCTTTCGGTGATTGATTCTGAACTGATTCTGTGCTAATGTTATGAGTGCGGGTAAACCGAAGGCTTGAATGAAGAGCAATCATCGCCAATGACATAATTACGTCGAGCGCAAAAGAACTGGTGAACCGTTTTTTTTTTGTTTTGTTTTTTTAACCAGTTTATTGAATCGAACTGTCCGAAAGAACCAGTTCGCGGAAAAGTACCGAACTTCCCATCACTACTAGTGTAAATCTAAAATATCTTAAACCGTGTCATTAATGAAAATTTTTGGGTGAACTAACCCTTTAAGCATTAGAAATTTCTTTTGAAAACATTTAACAAATCTTGCTGACTACAAACTTTTGAAGGGTAGTTTATGGCTGTACATTTGGTAGCAGTTGTTTTGAATCAACAGAAGCCCCATCAACAATTTTTTTTTATTTTTTTTTTTACGATTAAGCTTATCTGTATCGAACCTGTGATATTCCTTTAATGAAACATCAAATTGTGTGGTAAGCCCTTCATGATAAAGTACCACTAAAAGGTCCTTAATTTCCAGTCATACAGAACAATGTTGTTATTAACATTGCTTCTGGAGAATAATCTTAAACTGCAAAGGTTTAAAGTTATTTCCACTAGTTCATTAGACCATAGGACTCATCGGCACACATCATCTTTTGTTTCAACATATTGGTCACTTATTTTGGGGAACAGTTTAAATCTACAAATTGCATATATTTCTCATAAATTGAATTGAAATAATTGTTAGTCAGAAAGTTGCATAAACCTTTCTCTTGACCTGGACTTTTGCTTATTGTGTAACGGAGAAGTTTGACGTTGAAACGTCAGTATTGATGCTTCATTGTCAAAAAACAATTTGGGTTGCTTTAGTGAAATGTTCATGCAACTGTCCTAGCTGCAATTCTGTATTTCTTGCCAATAGCAGAATACCTGCAAAGCTCATCAGAGCAATGAAGGCCAGTCCCAAGTCCCAGGCCAGTCTCTTCCCTCTCATATGGTTTCTGGCCAGACTGATGACCAGTCCATCCCAGCCAAAAAGAAGAGGACCGCTAGTCCAGCCAGGGTACTAAAGGAGAGCATTTTAGTTTAATCTATTACAGCTGTCATGTAATGTTTGATTATTTATGGGTTTCTCGTCCCACCATCAGAATTCACCTGTTTCCTGGGCAAATGTTCCAGGTCATCATCAAGTCCCCAACTGGAGTTTAACCCCACAGAATCTACAGGTTGGTTGCTCATTCTGGGTGTTTCTACATCTGTGAACAGTTCAGCTTTGCTATCACAGGAATAAATTACATTTCAAAGTATATTAAAACTGATAACAGTTCTTTTAACCTGTTAACAGCACACCCCCTATTATGGGTCTTACAGCTGAAAATGACCTACCTAACTTAAAATTGCAATAGTTTCTAACTTCAGTGTGCTACACACACAATTGTGGTGTCTTTGAAAAGAAGTTACTAACCATCCAGAGTTGATAATGCTCAATAAGATAAAGTTATAGAAACTGACGTACCTTGAATATTTTTTTACAACACTGATTTTTTTTTTTTTATATATATAAAAATACCTGAAATCATTACTGGAGCAATTGGTTTAACATTTATTCATTTAGCCGACGCTTGTATCCAAAGTGACTTACATTTGCTATATATGTCAGAGGTCGCACACCTCTGGAGCAACAAAGGGTTAAGTGTCTTGCTCAGGGACACATTGGTGTCTCACGGTGGATTCGAACCCAGGTCTCTCACACCAAAGGCATGCGCCTTATCCACCGTGCCAACACCTCCGTTTACCATTTCACCGTACACCACATTTTAAAGTCACATGTCTCTCAGTTTCTGTTTCAAATCTGAAAATGATGCCATGAAAATGAGATTCCTGTCTAGTCCACCCCCCACCCATGTAAATATTTACAAAAATACCCATCATGAGATAGGTGCGTCACAGCTCACATCACAAGCTGTCACATGAGAGCACCAGAATTCAAATAAACAATATTCCGCTTCTCTTTGACATTTTTTTTCTTCTTTTATTTAGTGGTCTCCTCCTGTTAGTGACACTGTATGCTACAAAACCATGCTGTTTTTTATTTTATTCAAAAAATACTAGTGGTCAACCAATTTGTGTTTTTTGACTGCCGATAACTTGGAAAGCAGGGTGGCGGATATAAAGCAGAGATAATTAAAAAATATATATATTATTATAGATATTTAAGAAATTTAAAATAATTTGACAACGGATTAAAAATGTGTAAAAAACATACTTAAGATTAAAATTGTTTTTCACAAATAAATATTTTATTAAATTATAATATAAAAAAAGTAAACACTGTAACCAACAGTTTAACCCTTACCTTTCTTACTAAACTGATTATGCATGTTTTGATGTGTACTGCTTACACAAATTTAGCAAATACATTCCTCATAAGCTTTCCATTGGAAAACAGCGATCTGTCATCGATGCTTGAGACTTAAACCTTCATAATGATATATAGTTTTTATTGATGAATTTTGGCCCGTCTCATTTAATCTATTCATAAACATTAACATATGTAAACAAGATCCTTCAGTGCTCCGGCATCCAGGTATAATAATAATAATAATTCCTTACATTTATATAGCGCTTTTCTAGGCACTCAAAGCGCTTTACATAGACAGGGGGTATCTCCTCATCCACCACCAGTGTGCAGCATCCACTTGGATGATGCGACGGCAGCCATATTGCGCCAGAACGCCCACCACACACCAGCTTACTGATGGAGAGGAGAAAGAGCGATGAAGCCAATCAGCGGATCTGGGGATTGTTAGGAGGCCATGATGGTCAGAGGCCAATGGGCGAATTTTTTTTAGCCAGGATGCCGAGGACACGCCTCTACTCTTTTTGAAAGACATCCTGGGATTTTTAATGACCACAGAGAGTCAGGACCTCGGTTTAACGTCTCATCCGAAGGACGTATAGGATAAGTTTAAATTGTAATAGTATTTCACAATGTTACTGTATTTTTTTAATTCGGTGAGCCATAAGAAACTTATTTCCCAATTTTTTTTAAAAAATCATTAAAAGAAAACCTTGATTCCTAAGAACTACCCAAAGCATACTAATCAGGTTTTTTTTTTTTGGTTTTTTTTTTTTACTCAGCTTCTGGACCAGTTACGGACCAACAGGGCTAATCTGAAGCCAGTGCAACTGCAAATGCTGGAACAGTTGGAAAAGCAGCTCAGTCTAATGCAACAAAATCAGCAGGTATGGATCATGTACAGTGGTGCATAGCAGACTGCAAACATTTTGTTAGATTTTAATATTGATGGTTTGCCATCACTCTTGCTCTGCCCAACAGGCGAGACTGAATGCTATGGGTCAGATACGACCCAGTGTGTCCAACGGTCCTATAGCCGACCCCTCACTGCTTATGAACTCTAATTCCACATCATCCTCTCACCATCCACACATTGCTCTTTCCCGCACTCCTTTCACCCACTCACGATGCGCTGCTCAGCCAATAGCCAATGGACCTGTCCCTGCAAGCCCCGCCTCATGCACGGCTGGAAACTTGGGTAACACAGATGCCGTGTCTGTGGGCAATAATCACCTCCCAGGAACGGGGAGCAACGGAAACGTGCCTTACTTGCGGCAAAACGCACTACCTCATAACTGCACAACCCCCACCAGCAGCAGCATGGATGATGAACCGTGGAAAAGCCAACACATCAACTCCACTCAGGTGAGATTATAACGTCCTGATCATTATTATCATGTTAAGTACAATATTCAAGTTCTTTAGAATCGCTGTGTGGCAAATAAACCACACTTCAGAAATTTCTCCCGCTCAAAATTTGTTGTTTTTTTTTCTGAAGAAAGGTAAATATAGTGATGAAAGCAAAAATATTACATGTCATGGATAAGTATTTTTGTTGAACCGGGTTCAAAATTAAAATTTCTACCTGAGATTTGGAGCCAAATTACAGAGGGGTAAAATGACTTTAGAAAGATTGTGACATTCTTTTTAGTGTAAAAATAAGGTAAATGAGCAGGCACCATTATATATTCAATATCAACTAACAATATATTGTGCTTCTCTAGTTTTGAATTCTTAGGGTAGAATGTAAGATGTATTTCACTGATTAATCCAGTTTTTCTTCCACTTTGTCATTATTTCAGGGGCTTCAGAAGAGTCCAGGTTCATGTTCTGCAGGTCCTAATGGCGAGCAGCCTTTCTCTTCCGCTGGGCCTTCCCAGCCTACCCCGGCAGCCGGCACTGGCGTTCCAAATCAGGCCGGACGTTCGGCCACAGCCAGCGACACGTTAGCGCCAGAGGCCAGTCACAATCACCTCCCCTCCCTTAGCTCCCCTCACTCTGCTACCTCAGGTGGACAGCAAGGCATGGTTCACACCAAAGAGAGCAAGCCTTCAGGAAATGGGCATTCCGCAGGGACGCCTAACAGCACTGCCACTGCAGAAGGACTGCCTAATCATGTCCATCAGGGCCAAGCAGACGCTGCTGGGGCGAAACCCTGCTCACCAGGTGTACTTAGTTCAGACAATCCTCAGCTCTCTGCCTTGTTGACTGGAAAAGCCAATGATAGTAATAATAGTAATGGTGGTGGATTGATGGCTGCCTGCACAAAGGTTAACAACGTTCACCCAAGTCTGCACCTGGGGCTTAAGGCACAGGAAAACTCGGTGGCCTCCTCCCCGAGTTCTGCCATGTCTACAGCCACACCCTCACCCAAATCTGTAGACCATCACAACACTCAGAACAGTGTTAACATCCTTAACAGCCCCACACTCAATGGCAAAGGTCTAGAGGACTCTCAGAGCCCGTTGAAGGTGGCATCTCCACTGGTTTGTCATAAAACCACGTCTCCCTCGTTCACCCCGTGGTCCTCCGTCTCCATCTACCCCAGCTCCAGTGACGTGCTCAAAGCATGCAGGTAAGTTACTCATTCTTGCTTGCATATGAGCCGAGTTGTGCAGAATTCCAGACCGATTTCTTGATCGGTTTTGTGCTGTTTTTTGGTTATGGTTATACTAAGCCACCTTAACAGGATTATCAGCTTTGTTTGTGTGCATGTGATTACATAGCCCCATCATCACCTTTTCTGGCATAATATAAATCCATCCTAGTTGATTTGGTTTAAATCTGCTGTAAATGATGTTTTAGGCTGATGACTTGATGTATTGTTTTGATTTGTGCTAGAAACAGATTTGCAGTGGTGAGCTGTTAATTATTTGGAAGGTAGTTGAAATAGTGCTTTTGTTTAGTATTATGTTTACAGACCCTGACATTTTCAATACTAGTGTATGCACAGTTTTATTTGTTTATTTATGCAGTGCTAATTTCATATGCATTTAACCTATGTAGTGACTAGTAATAAGCAAGACTGATAAATTCCTGCTTGCAAAATATTTTCTATGCCACAGCATAGGAAAAAAGAGCTATTCCATCATTAATAATGGCAGAGAAAGTACCACACGAGACTAAGCTGCAGAAAATGTCAAGCAGTCAAACTTGTCAGTTTTCACAATCACCAAGGTTCCGCTTCCAAACAAAAAACAGCATGACTACGGCTCCAGCCTCACAGTTGTAATTATTTAGAGAAATTTTAGTTACCGAACTTTTGACCCTCTGGCATGTTGGTTAAAGTGGGACATTTCGTCAGTGCTTACAGTCTTATTAGACTGTTTGTTTTGATTGGAATGGCTGTTGATGGGGAAGGACATTGCCAGTGTGTATCTGTCTCTAGTGAACTTGGCTTGTGGCTCCACCTGTGTCTAGAGAGCAACAGCACATGTGCTGACCCTCAGTGTCCCCATCATGTAGATATGAATACATCAGAGATTACAGTTTTCACCACAGCATGCACTCTATTAAAATGAGATTTGGATATAAATTATCTATTGTATTATTATATTCTATACAGCCATCTGGACATGCTAATTAATATCTCATGAAATGTATTTTACAGAAACCTAGGGAAGAATGGTGTGTCCAATAACAGCATCTTGCTGGACAAGTGTCCCCCTCCACGGTTACCACCTGCACCCTTCCCTCCTCTGCCAAAGGAAAAGCTCAATCCTCCCACACCTAGTATTTATGTGAGTGAAACATCATCAACATCTGACACTGTGCAGTAAGGCTGAACGATTTGGGAAAATAATCTAATTGCGATTTTTTTCCCCAATATTGCGATTGCGATTTAATATGCGATTTGTTTTGTAAAGATTTTTTTTATCCTCTTTTTTCCCCAACAAAACGTAATGAATTATTTAAATATGACCAACACAATATTAGATGCATTTTGTGTGAAATGTTCTTTCCCATAGGCTGGGCCTATTTGTTATAATTAAATTAAAACATGTATGACTTGAAATAAATGACATTTTTATTGAACTGCTCGTTACAGAAACATCTATGGCTTTGCCACTGTGCATTTCAATAATTTAAACAAAGGTATGCGCACTTTGTAAACACTGTGTGCAAAATTTACAGTCTGAAGAAAAAAATAATTAAAAATAATAATTATCTTACTGCTCCAAAGTCAGTAAAATTTCACACAACTGCAACAGCATTTGCTTTGAAAATATTTAGTAAAATCAAAATAAATAAAGTTATAAATAAAAAAATGGAGAAATGCACTTTTAAATTAGACAAAAACTATTTGAATATTATAATTTGGAATAGATCAACCTCACTTATCAAGTACACAACAATAACACACCACACAGACTAAAGTTCACTACGAGTATGGCACTGCCAGCTATAATGATCCAACAGTTTTGTTCTCAGTGGCTCACAGGTTTTTTGCTAAGAAAACCAGAATATTGACTTTTGCTGGCTTCAAGGATGAGCGAGTGCAAGTCACAATATTCCCTCCTGTGCTAAAAAGACGCTCTGAGGGAGCGCTTGTGGCAGGTACAGGTACTCTGGTAAGGCTCAGCTGTGCGGCTTGACCACATATCTGTAGTGCTAGCAAAAAACTCCACCGTTTTAATAAAAAGGACCTATGTATATATATAAAACATATTAATAGATAAATTGAATAAAGGCCAAAGATAAGAAACGTTTCATTTTACCCCAAACGAATTATATTTTATCTTGAACCACTAAAGAGACATCAGAGCCAGCGGCAAATGTCAGAAAATCTAGCCGAGGAAAGGCTACTCTCGGCGGATACATGATGACGGAGCTCCCGCTGATCGCATGGAGCTCATCTCTGAGCTCGGCGAAACACATTTTTTAAATAGACGCTGTCATTATAAATAAACCGCATATTTGAATTTAAAACAACTACATTCTCGCCTGAAATACTTTTAAAACTACATTTCATGACACAATAACAGTAATATTTTGAAAATTATCCGAATAAAAATGGCGGTTGAAAATGCTCCGTGGACTCAGCTGGCAGAAGCCCCCCCATGACGCGAATTCGCGTCTGTTGTGAAGTTAATTTCACGCGCGAATCAAGCGAATTACTCGCGCGAATGAAGCGAATGATCTCAAAATGGTCAAGCCGCAAACTAGGCGCGGTAGACGCGAATTTGACGCTCTATTCGCGTTTGGTGTGAACACAGCATTACCCCGTGAAGTCGCAACGGGAGCACGGCATGCTCTGCATAACACCTGAAGCTGTGCAGCATCTTCTTTTTTGAAACCAAAATAGTTCCACACCACCGACGTGCTGTTCCTCTTTGAGATTAAAGTCGCAGCTGTGTCAGTTACTGACTGTTCCGTCGAGGCAGAGGCCATTGCGCTACAGGTTAAAGATGAACTGACAGGATGAAAAGTTGTTGCAGCCGAGTTCTCCGCTCTTTCGCTCGCGTCACGTGCCCACCTCAAATCGCGCACGTTGCGATTAGAAAATCGCATTTTCTCATATCGCGATATTATCGCAAATGCAATTAATCGTTCAGCCTTACTGTGCAGCCTGGATGCTCTTTATCTACTCTTTTAGTTTTACTGCCATCATACTATTTACTAGTCAAAATACAAGGCAAAAAAACCCTTTTTTTTTTATTTTTTACATTTATGCATTTAACTGATACTTTTATCCAAAGTGACTTAACAGTGCATTTGGGCTATACTTTCTTTACCAGTTTGTGTATTCCCTGGGAATTGAACCCACAACCTTTTGTGCTACTAATGTTAATGCTCTACCACTGAACCACAGGAACACTTTTTCTCCAGTTACCAGTTTAGTTACCTAAACCAACTTTTTAAATCCTTGTCAGTTGGAGAACAAGAGGGACGCTTTCTTTCCACCTCTACACCAGTTCTGCACAAATGCAGCCAACCCCGTTACAGTGATCCGTGGCCTGGCTGGAGCCCTCAAACTAGGTGAGAGTGTGTTTCTGGGTACTTGTGCACATTTGACTGCTTGCCAAAGCACTGCTTACGTGTGAGCACTAATTTGTGGTTTTTGTTTTCATTTGTCATTTTCTGGGTTTTGTTGTCTATTAGCACCTTTGTTTAAATGATTATGTTGTAGTTTCATAACGGAGCACTCTGTCAAACATTTAATTAGCACCACTACAGAAGGAGTTTTACACACACTTCAGGATGATTTTGGTGCAAATGACAACAGCACCATCTGCATGTTGAAAGTGGCATTACACGGGAGCATCCCCACCACAGAAAACCTCATAAATGACATGGAATATATCATTTTGCTGAGAGATGGGCTCTATTGGTCACCTTACTACAGAAAGCAGAAGTATTTTAGGAAAAATTGACCTTAAATTTTACAATTAGTTTTGGACTGATATTGTCCTTGTAATTGAGTTGTCATGCTTTATAAATTTTAGACCTTTTATGTATACTTTATTATTGGGTGGCAAGTTGCTGTCAGGGAAATGTGGGCCATATCGGCAAAATTTGTATTCTCCTGTCATGTTAAATGTTATTTTTACTACATAGCAAAAAAGGGTTGTTTGTCCATATTTTTCTATATTTGGCCCCTAACTGTGTTTAAGGGTTTTGAAACCTAAACCTCATATTCATGTTTGATTTACAATCACAATATCCTTCTATTCTGTCTTGTTGCTAATTTAAAAAGGCTGACATTTTAGATCTCACATTCCTTTCAAAACCATGCCTTAAAAATGCAAAAAAAAAAATAATAATATATTATTACTATTATTATTATTATTATTATTATTATTGTTTAATATTTATGTGTTTTGGCTTCTCTTCATGTCAGATCTGGGATTGTTCTCTACCAAGACTCTGGTGGAGGCTAACCCAGAGCACATGGTGGAGGTGAGGACTCAGGTATCTCAGCCCACTGATGAGAACTGGGATTTGACGGGAAGCAGGAAGATGTGGAGTTTTGAGAGCAGCCGGTCTCACACCACCATCGCCAGATACGCTCAGTACCAGGCCTCGTCTTTTCAGGAATCATTGCGGGTGAGTTGTCATAATTCACATGTTAAGGGAAAAAAAACATGCAATCCTAAAATGTTGAGAGCATAATTCATTAGTGGCATCAGTTTAACATAACTTTAAAATTCTTGGCCGGCTGAACATAGGCCTACTGGATCAGTGCATTTTTTCATCAGTCTTTATATGAATCAACAAAGAAACCACTCACTGCTCTTGATTAAAAAAGCTTTTGTAACTTTAATAAAACACAATATTTAATTTATACAGTCAAATATGCAATGCTGTTTTACATTTGATTACTTTATTCAATTTCTGTACCTAAGAACTAATGCTAGACCTCCCTAAACAAAAAACTGAAAATCACTGTTTATTGTTTGTTTCTTTGCCGTATTGTATTTATTTGTGCTGTTGCTTGTAGTTGGATAGAGTAATCCTTTTTTTTTTTGTAGAAAGTATAGTTTTTCCATAAACATAGCACATACCAAACTGTCCCAAAACTCTAAAACTGTGAAACAAACTGGACTGTGAAAAAGTTGAACCGTGCCACCCCTAATACCTATCAAAAAGGATAAACATCTCCCGCTATGACGACACACATGTACCGTGGTTCAGAACCAAAAACTATCCATTTGAAAGAAAACCAGAGGGGGCAGGGGAGGGGGGCAGCCGCTTAACTCTGGTTTGGACCAAGCAATCAAACCAAGCGTGGAAGCACCCAAAGACAGACACTGAATGCTGTTGATACTGTGAAACACTTCATGATTGATGCTTAGATTCTAATGGTTGCTGATTCACATTTTGCATCTAACAGGAGGAAAATGATAAGAAAGGGCAGAAAGACCACTCAGACACAGAAACTGCTCCATCAGAAAAGTAAGTCAATGTTCAGTTAAAGTCCATATGTTTTAAACACTTTTGACAGAACAATAGTCTTTAACTGGAGCCTGCGTTTGTTCCAGTGTGGTCCGCAGAAGAAGAGGTCCCTTTAAGCACATCAAGTTTGGGACCAACATTGACTTGTCAGATGAGAAAAAGTAAGTGCTCACTGGTTTTGTTCTTCAAGGTGTTTCTTTATTCATGTGCAACATGGAATAGAAAGTTGCAGATCTGCTTGAATGCATTAAAGTCATTGTGAAGCCAAAACTTGTTAAACTAGTGAATTTGCTAGCACAGCTTTTGGTTGGAAAATTGCAGATATAGGCAGAGCTGTGATCAAGCATCAGTAGGGCTATTATGAAAGTGTGTATATACTACCATTCAACCAGACAAAATGTTATCAAAAACCGTAACAATGTAAATTATGATTACAGTTTAATCCTAATGTTGTGTTCCCGTCGTTTTGACCTACAGAGATTCCTTTTTCCTGAAAATGCTAGTTATTGTTAACACATTGGACTAAACTTACTGACTCTCAGGTGAAATAAGCTTAGATCAGTGAGCCTTACAACCAACCTTAATTGAAAAAAAATTGACATGCATTGAATCCAAGATTTGGTGATAATTTTATCTTAATGAGAGATTTACAAGCAATTTTTTAAAGACTGGTCATTTTTGTACCAGTACCACTTAATGAGGTAAAGGATTTTAAAGTGCTGTAGAAAGAGTTTACGGTATTTTCCGGACTAGAAGTCGCACTTTTTTTCTTAGTTTGGCTGATCCTGCGACTTCTAGTCAGGTGCGACTTGACTTAATTTTACATGAACCAAGAGAAATGAACCAAGAGAAAACATTACCGTCTCTATACTGCTCATTGCTCCTGTAGTCTACACTGAGCAGCATAGAGCACCCTCTTGCGGCTGTAGACGGTAATGTTTTCTCTTGGTTCTAAATAATTGCGACTTATAGTACAGTGAGTGCGACTTATGGTTTTTTCCTCGTCATGACGTATTTTGGGACTGATGCGACCTGTACACAGGTGTGACTTATAGTCCGAAAAATACAGTAATTGAAATCGGAAGGAGAATTGTGTTCGTGTAGTGTTCAAGACAGGCAGGGAGACATGCATCTGACCTCTCTGCTCTGTGGTCATGCAGGTGGAAGCTGCAGCTGGCTGAGTTGAGTAAGCTGCCTGCCTTCGTGCGGGTGGTGTCTGCAGGGAATCTGCTCAGTCATGTGGGCCACACCATTCTCGGCATGAACACAGTCCAGCTCTATATGAAGGTCCCAGGCAGCAGGACACCAGGTCAGCACATACACATCTCGCCGCGCTTTACCTCAAATACAGACATTACAGAGCTGAATGTAGGGATGTTAATAAAATTACTAAGCGATTACTTTGTTCCAATCAGGTCATCAAGAAAATAACAACTTCTGCTCTGTGAACATTAACATTGGCCCTGGAGACTGTGAATGGTTCGCCGTTCCTGAGCCGTACTGGGGTCTCATGAATGACTTCTGTGAAAAGTGAGCACAATCAAAAAGGCTTTAATTCCTAAAACACAATACTTTGTTTAATGTAAAATATGCATTTTTGCATGTTTTTATGGCTTGCATATGTACTGACTGACATATTTTCTATGCAGGAATAATATAAATTATCTAATGGGCTCGTGGTGGCCTAATCTAGAGGACTTGTATGAGGCCGATGTTCCAGTGTATCGTTTTATCCAGAGACCCGGTGATCTGGTCTGGCTCAATACAGGCACTGTGCATTGGGTTCAGGCTATCGGCTGGTGCAACAACATTGCCTGGAATGTAGGACCACTCACTGGTAAATAGTTGCTTATCATATCACTGTTGTTGGGCCTCTGGATCTGTTCTAAAACCTTGTGAGCCGCTGATGACCTACTGCCTACATATGCAGCTGTTTTCTGAGGGAGCGACTGAATCATTGTTGAATGTATTAAATGAATGTTTAGAACACTCAACTTTGGGATCTTGTTAAAAAGCTTTTAAATCTTTTTTTTTTTTTAATTTTCTAAAGGTAACTATTTTGTGTTTTGAGATCACTTTAATTAAAAATGCATAAAAAATTTTTTTTTTTGAAGAAAGCTATGTTTCACAGCCTTGTAAAGTGAAATATAATATTAGTTATTACTGTTATTTGTGACCCTAAGGTACATTTTTAACAATAGCCAAAAATACATTGTATGGGTCAAAATTATAATATTTTCTTTTATGCCAAAAATCATTAGGATATTAAGTAAAGATGTTAATAGATATTTTGTAAATTTCCTACTCTTAAATATAGCAAAACTTATTTTTTGATTTGTAATATGCATTGCTTAAAATTAATTCGGACAACTTCAAAGGAGATTTTCTCAGTATTTACATTTTTTTGCACCCTCAGATTCTAGATTCAAATAGTTATATCTCAGCCAAATATTATCTGATCCTATTAACCCATTCATCAATGGAAGGCTTATTTATTCAATTGACACTTAAGACTGGTTTTGTGGCCCAGGGTCACATTTAGGTGCTTTACTCTAAACCTTAAATTAAAATGTAGATCATCTATTAGTTATTGATCAAAGTGTCTAATTCGTATCTGTTCTTCATCAGTGCATCAGTACAAGTCTGCTGTGGAACGCTATGAGTGGAACAAACTCCAGTGTGTCAAATCCATTGTTCCCATGATTCACCTCTCTTGGAACATGGCCAGGAACATCAAAGTGTCAGACCACAAACTCTTTGAGATGATCAAGTAAGTCTACTCAGCCACATTTACGATTGTGGTTCTTTGAGAAGTCACAATGAGAAATCTCAAGCAGATTACCGAAACTGTTTAATAAGGTTTGTTCCTCTTCCTCAGGTACTGTTTGTTTAGGACACTAAAGCAGTGTCAGATGTTGAAGGAGGTGCTTATAGCTGCTGGTAAAGAGCTAGTTTGGCACGGAAGGACCAAGGACGAGCCTGCTCACTACTGTAGCATCTGTGAGGTGTGTATTCTTCACCTAAAATCTTTTAGATTTGAATCGTCTACATTTGTTTCAAATTGGACGTTGTCAGCCCTGAAAAAAAAATGTAAATTCTAAAAATACCTGGAAAAGTCAAGTATTTAAGTATAATATTTAAAGTATTTCTAGTTGTGCTCCGCTCTAAAATATTTCTCTGGTTTAAAATTTCATTTTGCAAATGTGATGTCGATTTAAAATGATTTTTGAAATTTTTTATCCTTCGATCACAATTGGAAGCGTCATGAAAAATTAAGTGCTTCTAAAAACTCTACATCTTACCATGGTAATCATCTTGAGATTACGGATAGAAAATATGCCTGTGATGTTGGAATGTATTCATTTTTAAAATTCAGGAATTTCTTTATTCGACAAATTTTATACAAGGCTTTATTTATAGATGCTAGAATGCATGTTTAAGAAATACAAGGCTTTGTAAAGCTAACATTCAAAGTTATTTTCACTATTTTCATTTGATTTGATGTTTTCTGTTCATGCATGCGTTTTAATATATATATGTATTTATCCCAGGTGGAGGTCTTTGATCTGCTGTTTGTCACCAGTGAGAGCAACTCACGTAAGACATACGTGGTGCACTGCCAGGACTGTGCTCGGAGATGCAGCCCTAACCTTGAGAACTTTGTGGTTTTAGAGCAGTACAGAATAGAGGACCTCATGCAAGTGTATGACCAATTCACATTAGTAAGTCTCAAAGGCCTTATCTAGAGAAGCCCTAGCTTTCCATAGATCTCTGCTGAAACCTTTTCTACCACCTTTCTTATATTTGTATGATTAATAGTCTCAGATAGCAAGAAATGAGTCTTCTGGCTCTTTCCACAGGCCCCACCCCTGCCCTCCTCCTCCTCAACTTGACGTTAACATTAAATATTCCTCGGATAACACCCTGGAACGCAACACATCACTTTCTGATATTCAGGAGACCTGACCCAGTTCCACACCACTGGTTTCTGTAGCAGACCCCCATCATGGCTGCTGGTTCGAAGCTGTTTGTCTATGCAACCTTGCCAAGTATGGAGTCCGTCCCACTGGAGTGAAGTGGGATCGTCTCCATCTTCAGGACTGTTTCAGCTTGTTCAGCACCACTTCTCTTTGAAACACAAACTACAAATGGACTAATTTCTGAGGAAAAATGGTTTTGTGTATATACCACAAATGGCAAAATCACTCAAAACTACTGACTCTTCCTTTTTCTTTTACTGTTGCTTTAATCCATTTTTTTTGTATTTGTTTCTTTTGTCCTCTTCTGTACTTCACGTATGAGCTAATACGTAATTTTATTTGAATTTCATTTCCTCTTGTGTTCTACCATAGCTGGACTTTTTCCTTTCAACATTTTCTTTAGGTAACAAAAAAAGAGAGAAATTTTGTAATGTGAATTTTTTCTTTTCCTTTTTAATTTTTTTCTTCTCTTTTTCTTAAGGATAATGTTAATTTGGGGGAGGGGGGGGTAGCCAAGTCAAAGAAAAATGGGTTGCACATAGACTAAGGAATAAACTTTATTTTGTGTTTTTGTGTTATATTTCTAATCTTGTAAATTTACACTATTTATAAATATTTATTGCTTGGAAAATATTTGTTGATGGAATGCTATGTTGTTGTTTTTTTTTTTTTTTTTTCTCTCCAGAGTTCCTGCCATTAAATTTTATGGAGTAATGTCATTTTGAACATTTCTCTTTTTACATTTTCTATACATGAATAAAACTGCTTAGCGAGCATTGTACAGTAACATGAAGATTGATATGGTTTATGGGTTACTAATCAGAGTTGTCTTTGTAATTAAATGATTCTTTTGTGATGAAATTCCTTGTCTCGTCCATCAATTATAATATGTATACATTTTGAATATAATTGTTTTTATTTTTGCATAATGTTTCAAGGTTTGTTTGTTTTGATAAAAAAGGTCCTTCACTGGATATATACTGATTACTGATGATGTTACACAATCCATTTCATTTACTGTATCTGTGACCTTTATGCTGTAAGTGATGGGCCTTAAAGGGATAGTCCACCCAAAAATTCTGTCATTTACTCACTTTCTTATTCCAAACCTGTATGTCCACCTTCTGTGAAACACAATAGATATTTTGAAGAAGACTGGAGACCATTGACTTCCATTGTATGTACAATAATTTTTATATTTTATTTCTAATTTAGTCAATGTTCCACTGAAGAAAAAGTCACAAGTTTAGAAACAACTTGAGGGTGAGTAAAAGATAACAATTGTTATTTCTGGGTGAAAGATCCCTCTCAAGTATGTAGTTTTGGTCTAGAACTTATCATTATAGAGGCATTCGGGATACCTGTATCCATAGAGAGCACTGCATGGCCTTAATGTCTGTAAAATGTCTTTTAAGGTTTGGACAGCAGCAATTATTCTTTGGTCAGACTGAGATTGGTCTGCACAGATAGCGAGAAAACTGACCGCTTCTTTGGGAAGATGACCTGACTGCACATCATTGGGCAAGAGCAGATTGTTAATGACATGTTTGCAAAGTAGAACAAAACTCTGTGCGGCTTGAACAGTTTCACACGGAGGCAGTCTTTCACAAGATCCACTGAGACAGGAGAAGACATCGAGGTGTTCTGGTAACAAGTCTTCATCAGGAGGATATCCTGCAGGAAGGAGCAATGTAATAATGATTTAAGCATAACGTGTATGACGGAGAGCGCCAGATTAGGTTAAACAAAAAATGATCACTGCAGTAAACCTCAGTGGCAGAACCAGAGGGGTGTCCAGGATGGCACTTAATATCCTAATATTTCATTTTCCTTGTTTAATTGTACTCTCAAGCCACACGATCATTTTCTTACAGAGTGAAAAACCGAGCAAAGAGAACGGAGACAAGAAAGAGCAGATAAAACTTACTGAATGTACATTGTCTCATGTAATCACTCAATGGGTGTTTCAACCGCGGAAAGACAACAGCTTCTAAATATTGTCACATAACCGCAGAAAATCCATTCAGTGTTCATAAACTAGTGAGAAAAATGTACACTAGAGAGGGGAATTTTGCAAAAATTACATTAATTTTATTTTTATTCATATATATATATATATATATATATATATATATATATATATTTTTTTTTTTTTGTTTGTTTGTTTGGTTTTTTTTTTTGTAATTTATAAAATAAATATATAGATAAAAAAAAAGGTCTAATATGACTGGGGTCTAAAAGGGTTCCCTGCCTACAGCTTAGATTAGAAAAAAAAAAAAAAAAACATTCAGGCCATTTAATCGCAAACTATCACAAAATTATTCCTGAATAATTCTCACTACAGGCTGAACTCAAAGTTGGTAGCCCTGTTTGAAGTAAGTTGAAGTTTTAGGTTTCTTTTCACTGTATTATTTTAAGTTAATGCTCCAACCGCTGGTTATTATGAGAGAAATAAGTTCCAATAGACTAACATGTAGTCTGATGTATAGCTAATGTAGGGTAATCTGAATTAATCTTATCATGCTTTTTTATTTTTTTATTAATTCTATAAATAATTATAAATATTATTATTAATGTTGAAAACAGTTGTGCTGCTTAATATGCAGGATTCTTTAATGAAAAGAAGACCTGAATTACACTTGAAACATGAAAAGGATAAATAAGTTTGTTTGTGTACATGGTAAAAGCAATATTTGACCATAACAACTATTTACAGGTTGCTGCACACATAACTAAACCAGAACTGACCTTCCTTCAAGTCAATGATCCCTATGTTACTGGTATCCACAATGAAGACCCTGTTATCATCCAAGGTACCAAACATGTCCTCTGAGATGTTGGTGTAGAAGAGGCTGAACTGGAGGCTGTTGGAGCTCAGGCTCTGGGTCATATGAAGAAGCTGGTAGGCGATGTCCGCACGGCGCTCCAACGGAGAGGAAAACAGGTTCCTGAGGGGTGTGCTCCCTGCCCAGACCATCATCCTTCCACAGGAGCCATGGTAGCGGAGGAAGGGCCAGCCCTCCGCGCCTGGAAACATCTGGAGGCAGAAAAGTCAAGAGTAGGGCTGAAAACAGGAAGCGAGGGAGACTGAGCAGGCAATGCCAGTGTGTTCATTTTTGCTTTCTTTACACACACTGTTTCAAACTTTCACATAGCATCTTTAGGTTATAATAACATTAAAAATGTATATCCAGGTTTTGATTTTCAAAGATTTATTATAAAATTGTAAAGTTATTTTTCATACTGAAACCGTTGAAAACACACAACATAGTAAGTGGATCCACATATGACAGCCTCTGAACTTGGTAAGTACTAATTATATTATATCATAATCAATACTTATATAAAGACACTGGACTACATCCATCAGTCATCGCTTCTGAAATAAATTCAACGGGTCACCTTGTTAATGCTATAAAATAATTACAACAAAACAAGCAACAAAATAAGATTTCATGATGAACAAGAACATGAACGACAATATCACATTTCCCTTACATTCAACTTCCAAAAGTGCATCATCTTTGCCATGTTACATTCATTTAGTTGACTAGTGCTATGTGCTGTATTAACAAAAACATACATGGGATTAATAAAAACACTAACACTGACAAGCTAAGCAATATAGCATTCATAATTGAATGATTCATCTAATGAATGTGATGTAGCGTAGCTTGTCAGTGATCTAAGGCTCTGTGTATTAAATGTCGCTCCATCTAAAAGCACGTGAAGGACATTTCAACTCATTTCATATCTCACAATAATAATTAATCAATTAATTGAAATAACGATGTTTTTAATTAAGGTACGAAAAAGAAATACTATGGAAGTCAATGGGAACCACCAACATGTTTGACATAAAAGGCGAGGTAGGATTGTGGCGAAACAGTTTTAAAATAGAAACTTGAAATGGCCGGTTTTGTGCCCAATTTTGACCCCCTGCCAAATTATTACCCCCCTCGTTCAAATCGCTACCTGATTGTCTAATCCTAACCCCACCCCTAATCCTAACCCCTCCCCCAAACCTACTCCTAAACCTACCAATACTAGGGGGGGAATTATTTTGGCAGGGGGTCAAAATTGGACACAACAACCGGCAGTGATATCTGTGATGCAAACTGATTTTTTTCTCACACATTGTCATTTTAAATTAAAAATTCTAATAATTTGTGTAGCAGTTCCCAACTGAATGTGATGATGCAAGAAACATTTAATGTTTTCGAAATTTTAGAAATACAAGTAAGAGCTAATTACATACTAGAATCAGAATTACCCCTAGAATTTCCTTCACCGTTCTGTTTGTTTAAAACAATTTGGTTCCCCGCAGTGTTCAAGACTGAGTTCATGCATTGGGAATGCACTGAGAATCACCTTGATGTTGCATGTGTCATGCTCAATTACTGCACAATTTGCAACTGGCAGCCATCTTATTGTTATACCTGCATTATGAAAGGTTGTTGATTGACAGCCAAGGTATAAAGAAGTCTGAGTTTGTCCTTTTCACTGAAATGCTTCATCTGCACACTTCCCACATCGGTCACTTCAAAGTAGCGTCGCACAATGCGGTCCAGGAGCCTCTGAGATGGACAGCGCAGCATCGGGGTCACCAGACCCTAGAAAAAGAGTTGATTTAAACAACTCATACGTTTTCAAATGAGATCTATAAGGCGTTGTTTATTCAATTATGGATATGTTCCTTTTGCACTTTAAAATGATTTGTTGTGGGGGGAAATTACATGCAATTTAGAAATGGAACATAAATAAACAAATGCCCAAAGTTGAAAAAACTCCCATATAACATAATTGATTTAAAGTTTGGCTACAAAGGAAGAAATACACTTGTTACCTTCATCTTCAGCAAAACTTTAAAAACCACTGATGCCACATTGTAAGTGCGTAATTGGCACCTCCTAGTTTTCAAATTAACAACCCTTTGAAATTGAATTGTTCAGACCTTAAATCCTAAGCCACTGCTGACTGCAAATAGACATCAGAATACAGAGACTGAATGCAGACCTTCACCATGCTGGGAAGCAGTACGTTGGAGCGGACCCATCTCTGGAAACGTGACGTGGCCTTGAGGACCGCTTCAATGCTGCAGGATTTCCCTTTGCCTGCTGAGGTGCAAATGCTATTGTCTGATATCTGTTGCAGGTGTGGAGACATCAAGCGGGACACCACCACAGGTCTCCAGCCCGCTGTGCTGTCTGTATAGTTTCCCTCATATGAACGCACATCTGCTGAGGAGAGATTCGACTGAGCAGTCAGCCATCTTTCAAACCTGCGGTACAATAATAATCAGTGTCCACATTAGCTTCCTGTTTTTGCTTTCATTGCTCATGCGCCCTCAGATCAATGAATAGATACTGTGAGCTGCACATTTTGAAGACAATTTTGAGCTTTATACTGACTTTTTATATTCCTATAGCATGGAATGTATTTGAACATATATAGGGTATAAGCAGAAAGTTATTTAAGCTGGATATTTCATAAAAAATGTTGTATATATAATATATTAGGTCAATATTTTAATATTTAGACATATTTTTATTTGAACATTTGGATACCCTGTCCTGGAGATCAATATGCTTGTATTATAGTGTGAATATCTTTAAAACCTCTCTTTAAGGACAAAGAGAATATTCTTCTCCGACTCAACAGCGAAATATTCTAGTTTACCTTATTTCATCCTTGAAAAACTTCTTGCAAATGGATGTTCCAGTGCAGGCGTTGCATTTATCCAAACCCAATAAGATTCTTCTGAAGTCATTGAGTTTCTCTTGGGGTGCTGGTGAGGGGTCTGGAGTACCAAGAGCCAGTATGATGTACAATGTCCAGACCTCTGACCATATCCCTGCCATCACTGTATCCGAAACCCCAGAATCACAGCACCATAGTGGGAGCCCAGTATGGTTAAAAACACACGTAACATGAGCACATTAAAAAATGAAGTGGCACCTCTTGAGTCTTAGCTGTAGTAGATCTGTTATATCCCCACCTCACTTAGACAGGAAACACATGGTGAACAAAGATAACCCTTGTCGTCATGGTGATACTTCCTCGTGCATTCAGCCTAATTTCAAAGCTGTACACGCAAAGGTTGGACACCCTGTTATACACATTGAGTTTTTCTGAAATTGTGATTTTTTTAAGACCTTTTGTGTATGTAATTTATCGAATCCACCTGCATAATGCAATGTTATTTTAAAGATCACATTTTGAAGTTTGTATAAATTGATCTGAGAGGGAAAAAAAAACTTTTAATATAAATTAATGTTAGAAATATTGCAAAAAACAAATTCATGATAATGTTTTATATTTAAAATCTATAGCTTGGGCTGTTATTCAGAATAGTACTACTATTTTACACTTGCTGTGTCTGCAGGACACTGTCCACAGACACACAGTGTTTTTGTAAGGTGCTTAACAAATGTTTCAAACAGGCTTCCAACACTAAGATCATGTCTAATTATAATCATTCACTTATTATTCACAATTTATTCACTTTATAAGAAACATTCTTTCCACCAACAACATATGATTAAGTGTTATCATCTGCAGTGAAAGACACATGCTATTTAGTCTACAGAATGTTATGCAAACATTGAATATGGACATACCTCAATGCTTCTTTGTATACTGTAAAATAATACTACAATACTGCATACAAAACTGGATATGCAAAGTAACCAGAGTAATTTGAGAAGGTAACTTGCTTGCTGAAATAATCAGGCTATGTGACACATAATAAGTATATAATATTAGATATACAAATGTAATAAATAGTAGGCTATACTGTGCAGTACGCAATATGTTAAGTATTCGTCTCTGATAATATCCCTAGTTGGTAGGGGAGAGCGGGGTCGAAAGTAACGTGGGACGAAAGTAACAAAGCGATATTTCTCCGAGCCTCTTTCTGCATTTGCATTCCCAGCTATGACGGTATATTCAGCATGCAATCCTTGACGGAGCTGAGATATATGACGTGATTTCCTCATCATTTCCCAAAGTTAGGTCCTTAAAACTGTTTTCGATTACAAAAAGTAAAAGTGTTTTTCTTGTTTCATGTGTCACAGTAATGATCAATCTACAGGTTATTTAGTGCTTTAACACATCCTAAAGTTTGCATTATCAGATTTTTTTTTTGTATAAAATTAAACTGAAATAAATAAATGTTAGGAGTTCCTGTCGGGACGTAAGTAACAATTGTTACTTTTGTCCCGCTACAGTGACAAAAAGTATTTATTTTGTTCCAGTGCATGCTATATTGTGACTTTCTTGCATCATTTCTTTCAAATGTTTATGTCATATTATACCAAAAAAACATGTCTGAGTGAGGGTCAGAAAGACAGACAGAGGTCTGGTTTTATCCAGATGTTTTTGAGAGGGTGTTTCTGGACATAGAGGAACATCTCTCTCTGGGCAGCTGCTACATCACATTTACATTTAGGTTTTAGCCATATCTTAGCCTTTACACCTCCACCTATGAATTTGCAGTGTTTCCAGATGTTTTAATGCACATTTTCAATTTATGCATAAAAACAACTGGATGGAAACATAAATAGGCCTACTGTTACATTATGTTTAGGTTTTTTTTATTATGCTAATGTAATGAAATTTTTATATTGTACATTCTGTTGAATATTATTTTTTATATATATATATATATATATATATATATATATATATATATATATATAAATACATTTGAATTGACAATAAAAAAATACAGTCAGGTTTTGAGACATCTGATGAAACTTAAATTTAAAATGAAAATATCAAGATGTAATTAAATTTTTTTTAAACATTTTTGCAAAGATAAAGGACAAAATATGTTTGCAGTTACATATTAACAAGATCACAATCAGGTATAGTTATAGAAAATGAGAGTAACAGAAAAAAATCTAGCTTATATTGTTGTGTTACTTTCGTCCCAACCGATGGGGTTGAAAGTAACAATGTGCAACTTATGTTCAAAGTGAAATTATACTGAAGTCTTTCTGCATTTCTACAAAATACCACCTGGTATTGATAGACCACACTTGTGAGTTACTAGCCACAGCAGAAATATATCTCTGTCTACAACATGATCTTTTAAAATTATGTTTTTCTGATAAATGGTAGCCCCTGCTCTCCCCTATTGGGCGCTTGCTGTAATATTACGATTTTATATTATCTCGAGACAAGCTGTGCAATACACAAAGCGGGCAATAGATGTCAGTCATGAGACTTGAAAGACTGACTTCAGCTGCATTTGATCCTGAAAGATTAAAGTTATTCCTGTCGCGTTAGTCAGACTCGTGATTCATAGTGCATGTTAAACATGCTTGTGTTTTTACTTGCGCTGACTCACAACTGTATGGAGAAAACTGTAGCAGTGGTTTTCAATCCTTGTCCTGGGGACCCACCGCTCTGCAAATGTTGTAAATCTCTCCATCTGACAGACACAGTTCAGTTCATGGGGTCTCTCGGCCTGATTATCTGAATCAGGTGTGTTATATAACTGGTGTTAAATCCCTGGTTTGTCCCCAGGAGTCAGGACCAGGATTGAAAACCACTGAACTAGAGATTATTCAAGATAAAAAGAAAATATCAGTATGTGGGAGTAAATTCTAGAAGTTTTCTTTGGTCTATTCATCCGACCACAGGAAAACATTAAATTATTGTAGGGAGTAAATTTAACACCGGCTCTTATTCAAGGCTGTGTGTCAACGATGAATCATTATTTTTGAAAAACTTGAATGCTGGTGAATATTGTTTAACTTTAACCCCATCAAAATAAACAATTTATTAGACATAAATATTTAAACACATGAATGTATTAGTCTGCTATATTCTTTTAGGTTTTACCTTCTCCTATTTCGGTATTAGCTGTACTGAATTAGGCCTATGTTATTCATTACAGTCATTTAACTGACATTTTTACACAAAGTGATTTACAGTTCACTCAACAACCATCCTGTTAGTTCATGATATCGATCTTTGTGCTGTTAGAAGCACCTTTCTTGTACTAACCCAGATCAGGCTACCTATAGGCGTTATTGTAAAGCATAGTTTAAATAAATGAACAAATAATATAATGAATAAACACAATGTCTGTTTGTAGAAGTGAAGTAAAGCAGTGACCTGCTCTGCACTGAGAGTGAACTGCTCGTGGCTCTATATATAGGGGACATAAATAGTCCAGCTGCACATATTTGACTCACCGAGTATTAATCATCGTGTTTCAGTCGAGTCCCGGGACGAGCGGAAACCCAGTTTATTGACTAAGTGACTAAACCAAATCTCACTACATGAAATGGTTGCACTTGCAAGCTTTCCTGTGACAAATAAATACCTCATAGTTGCATAAGAATTATATTTTATTACATTTTAGTTGCATAAGACTGATATTTTATGATATCCTATTTATTATTTTATTAATATAATAGCCTACATATGGCTAGTATTATCAGCACTAATACAAAATGTAGAAAATATTCCAAATGAACTAGATACCATTTGAACTAATATACTATACTACTATAGTTCACTATAGCAATAGAATGCTTTATGAATGGAATAAATTGATTTACTGTAGACCTATATTTACTCTTGCAAATATGTAACTTTAAAGCAGAATGATCCCTGACTTCGGAAGTGGACATGTCCGTTATTATGGCCGTGAGCACGAAATTCCCCCAAATACCAGTTGCGTTAGTGTTCATGCTGATGATCTTACTCATGTGTGGCATCAGATTATATTTCCGCTATTATGTCAAAGTGCACGTCATCATAAACCAAAACGGATTGTAATATAAATCATTACCACCGTCTAGGGATAATTATGTATCACTTTTAGTAACTTAAGAATGCCTAAAATGTAAAATGCATTAAAAAAAGTTTTAAATTTGAAAACACAAGGCAAGTTCAAACTAATTTAAGTGCAACATTATTAATTCCCAAATATAATTTATTTACGTAAATAACAATGCTGGCAAGATTTTATTTTTTTGTATGTTTGATTTCAGACATTAGTTTTATGTAAAATACCGAATCATAAATCAAGAGTGTCATAAAAAAGCACTGGGCTTTTGTCCATCAACACAATGCGGCTTCCGTATGTGAACTGATTAAAAAAGGTTTGAATGAATGTCATTTAAGGCAAAGTACTGGGTTAAATGCAGAATTCCTTGGAGAAGTAAAATAAGTAGGCTACAAGTTAAAAGGTATTTCAATTCAGCAGGCTATTCGCCTTTCAGACGGTGTGAAAACAACAATGGTTTGTCGACATAAAAACCACGCGATGGCGGTGTGTACAACTCAGCTGAATTTAGACAGCAAACAACGAGCAACATGCGAATTTGCTTTGAGGACATGTGGATGCTTATTCATTGCAATGATACTGCAATTTAATTGTTTAGATAGAAATAAGAATGATGTAGAGCACATCGCATTAAATATAATTTCACATTAACCAATGATAGCATTTTAAATTATATAACCTATATATTTATTTATAATTTCTTCGATGTGTTATTTCTTATCCATGAGTAAACCGACAGGAAGTTTATACTAATGGGCATGTGTAACGAGAAGCTCACACTTAGAACGCTGTTGAGGATGGAGGTTTCTTTATTAGTTCAATGACTCTCTGGTACCCTCGATTGATCATTTCTTTTGTATCACTTCTTTTCAGAGGATAATAAAGGGAAACCGGGGTAATTTTCACTCATTTTACTCGATGCACTGAAAACGTCTCAAGGTAGGTTATTTTTTAAAAGTTGCAAAAAAAAAAAAAAAAAAAAAAAATTGCTATTGAACGTTTCCATTGGTACTGTCCAGGAATAATAATAATAATAATAATAAAAACAATTAATTCGTTATTTGTTTGTTTGTTTGGTTTTTAAGATGGCAAAAAGTGAAACACAAATATGGCATGCAGAAATATCAGACAATTCTTTTGCCCAACAAATATTAATGCAATTGATAAACTGTAGCCTATATGTATAACACAAAACGGTAACACTTTAGAATAAGGTTCCATTAGTTAATGTTAGTTAATGTATTAATTAACATGAACAAACAATGAATAATACATTTATTACTGTATTTATTCATCTTCGTTAATGTTAGTTAATGAAAATACAGTTATTCATTGTTAGTTCATGGTAATTCACAGTGCATTAACTAATGTTAACAAGCACAACTTTTGATTTAAATAATGCATTAGTAAATGTTGAAATTAACATGAACTAAGACTTATAAATGCTGTAGAAGGATTGTTCTTGCTTAGTTCATGTTAACGAAAGTAGTTAACTAACATTAACTAATGGAACCTTATTCTAAAGTGTTACCCACAAAACAACTTTCCCAACCTGACATTTCGTAAAACTCCCTTGTACAGAGAAAACAGGTAAATCTTATGTTTAAAATGCTGTAGCAAAATATGATTAGTTTGATAATGTAATTTTAGTTTGAAGGACATAATTCACAAAGATATTCTAACTTAACAAGGATATAAGAACTACACTCTTTAGATTCTGAAAATGTTCTTTAGAAAAAAAAAGTATTTCTGAACTGCTCACTGAAAAGTTATTTAAGAAACCCAAAATGGTTCTTCTTTAGCATTCTCTGTAAAAGCCTTTTAGGAACATTTTTATTTAAATTTTATTGAGCGCAATTACAAAACCACTGCTAGAGAAAAGAAGCATTTGTGTAATTTGTGCAATTTCAACTCATATTTATACTGTTAATATAAGTAGATGTTTAGGAACAAATCTGAAAACCATTATGTTTGTCTTGGTTAATGTGTCAGCTGTGAGGAATCAGATCTGTAGGGTGACGGTTGCCACCATGAGTTAAATGCTGGGGCTTGTAGGAGGCTTTGGGTTGCGGTGCATGATGAATGAATCAGCATGGCAATCTTGGCATGCTGACAGAACACCTTCAGGGTTCCTGTGGGCTTCAGTGTGGTCTCGACCGCTTTCGATCCAGTCCACACGCTTTTGTCCAGCCCTGGCGGATCTGTCTACATTGGAGTAGAGTGCAGAGCCCATATTTGTCCGCTCTCTTCCTACTACCATTTGCTCCCTCAATGAGTCACGTCTTTTTCACTCTATCTAGAATACCCCCTCAATACAGTTCAAGGAAAACGAAAGCTTTAGTTTTTACACTGAGAGGAATTGAGATTTCTTTTATGACATTTGAGCTTTAGTTAGTGGAGTTCATGATGGTCAAGATACCTGTGATCCTGTGTGCTTGTGTCAATGGAAAACTAAATGTTTTCTATCTACATCATTTATTAAGTAATCAGTCAGTGTTTGAGGTAGCAAGCTGGTAATGACATCATTGGGACAATCTGGCAGTGACTGATCCCCTATGTCAGCGTCACTCATCAGATGACTGTCGTTGTCTTTTATGGCTGTGCTGTTATGTGTCAACAAAGCAGAAAGGAAAGATCCTGCTTCTAATCTAACCAGTGACACCTGTAGAATTGACGTACCATTTGACCAGGGTGTGTGTTTGTTACACGTATGGGGACTTTGTTTGTTTACTCGTGTGACATACGTTTTGTTAGCAAAACTTTCCCCTCTTTGTTTTTTATTACAGTTAAGCAATTACTCAAATTACTTAAATGATTATTCATAGTTCAGCAGCCATGCTTGATGCTGTATTTGCAGAAGTGCAACAGGTTTATCTTCAGTCTCTGGTATTCACTTGCACTTGCTATCACACATGGATGGATGTGTTATTTATAGTTGTATGTTTATTTTATTATAATATATATTTATAATATATGTAAATATACTTGACTACAAATGTATAATTGCAAAATAATAATAATAATTACAACAATAATAAATCAGTAAAAATCTAAATCCAAGCTAATAAATTCCTCCATATAAAACATGTTCATATATATAATACAATGTTGTTCAGAAGTTTGGGGTTGGTAAGATTTGTGCATGTTTTTGAGCAAAATCAAGGAAACATTTCTTTGATCAAAAATAAATTAAAAATATTAATATTGGGAAATACTATTGCAATTTATAACATCTCTTTTCTATTTTATATTGACTTTATAATGTAATTTGTTCCTGTAATTGCAAAACAATTTTTTTTAGAACCCATTACTCCGGTCTTCAGATTTCAGATTTTCCAGAAATCTCAATAAACATTTTTTATTATCATTGTTGAAAACAGTTGTGCTGCCCAGTATTTTTGTGGAAACTGTGATACATTTTTTCCCAGGATTCTTTGATGAAGAAAATTCAAAAGAAATTAAAAATAGAAATAGAAAATTAGAATTTCTGGTAATACAAACATCTTAACTGTCACTTTTGATCAAAATCATTCTTTGATGAACAAAATTCTTTATTTCCTAAAAAAAATTGATATGCTGTTTAATAGGTTTATATAAGCACATTTAAATACCACATGTCTGTGTGTGTGTATGTGTGTATATATATATATATATGTGTGTGTGTGTGTGTGTGTGTGTGTGTATGTATGTATGCATGTATCATACATGCATTCTGAGTCATTTATTTTGAGCTTGACTGTCTTTATATTTCCATGTAGGTTTATTTATCTTACGTTTGAGACCAGAGTGGACTCATTGCCTTCTCACTTCTTCCATGTTCCGTCCCTTTAACGGTTTTTTAAAATATGGGGAGGGGAGGGAGGACAGATCAGTTTGTGGAGGAAGCACTGTCATATCCAAGAGGAAGTATGACTCAGCCGTGTTGCATTTTTCAAGGCTGATTCAGCTTTGCCAAGGAAATGGGGTCTTCAAAGTAGTTTGAGTGCCAAGAAAGTGACACTGATCCCTTCTGTGGTCACATTGTGCCAGGTGGCATATAGCAGTCACTGCAGTGTGAGTCCAGCAGTGCTGTTAATGGCTGCTGAGGAACAGAGCTGTCACTTCTATGGAGTTCAGCATCTGAAAGTCAGCACTAAGACAAGAAAAATGAAGAAAGACCCTTCTCTGTTCACTGTTCACCCTGGTTCCCTGAAATTCCCCTCATGCCCTCTCTCGCTTTCCTCTTCCTCATCAGCTCTCGTGTTTCAGTGCTTTAGCATTGCATTTAACTCTTTAGAGCCTAAAGTCTTACATTTAAACCAGAACTTTGTGACAAGAAGCATAAGTGATCTCATTGTTAAGAGAGAGTGTGAAAATGTCTTCGTTTGGAAATTATATTGTATTAATTGTATACACTACCATTCTACCAAGTTTGAGGTCAGTCAGATTACAAAAAAATAATTAATTAATACTTTTATTCAAAAGGATGCATTAAATTCCTCAAAAGTGACAGGACAGATATATGTCACAGTTTTTTTTTCTGTTTTTCTGTTCTCCTGCGTTGTTTCAGGCCCTTGACCTAGTTTTCCTGAATTCCCTCGATAAGTTCATTCAGTTCACCTGTGTCCTGTTCATTTAGCCATTATTCCCACTCTTGCTTTTGTATAAGTACTCCCCATATCTGTTCAGTCCTTGCTGGTTGTTTATGCGTACTCTGCATTGGTTTGCCTTCCTTCTGGATTCCCAGATTATTATTAAAGATTGTGTATTAGTCAACTCCAACTCCGTGGCACTCCCAGAAAACAGCGAACGGCAGGCAGAAGGAGGAGCCATGGAGGGATCAGGAGAAACCATGGCGGACCAGACAGAGGGAGGTACCAGGATGGAGACAGCCAAGGTAGACAAGGGGCTGGCAACTCCAGGGTGCCGGCCGACAGTGGCGGAGCAGGTGGGAGAGAAGCCCAGGGCAGAGATGGAGAGTCGATGAGCCTGGACGAGGATCTTGTCCACCTCCTAAGTCCGCCTCCATTCCATCCTTTGTTACCTTAAAGCGCGAGGTTGCGCCTGGTCAGAGGGGATATATAATATTAGACAGCACAACTCTTTACAACATTAATAATGAGAAGAAATGTTTATTGAGAACAAACCAACATGTAATTTCTTAGGTATAATATGAATTCTGAAGTAATTGCTGCTTAAATTTAAACTTTTCCTTCACAGGAATAAATTAAATGTAAAAAAATTTTATAGCATACACAAAATTAATACAAATAACAATAGTACTGTAAATAAATACAGCTTTGCTGAGCATAGGAGACTTATGGAATAAACCAAAATACATATACATTACTGACCCCAAACTTGGTAGTTTAGATAGAGAGATGGTTAGGTTTTGGGGTAGGGATTGGGTTAAGTCTGTACAGTATTTTTGGACAGTAATGTTGATCCAGGAACATGTCTTACTTGGCAAAATCACTGCGACCAGATAGATAGACAAATAGCACCTGCTATGTCGTTCAATGTGTTGCATCTCACACAGCCAAAACCTCCAACAGATCAATTTTGCAATGGAACAGTGCTTGACTTTGGGATATTTTGCTGCCCTAGAGCCTGGCGTGAATAAATGTGTTGAGGGGGAAGAGGTTTTCTCAAGAGATTAACCCTTAGGATATCCCCTGCACTAGAAAACAGACTTTCAGCTGATTCACACACAAAAAAATCCATGCACGCACTTACCTTGAAGTATGTGTTGTAATGCTGTAATGCAGGGTAGTCGCTAGGCAACAGTCTTACTCTTAAGCTATACGAAACAAAAGGACTCACTCAAAATCTTGCTGTGTGCAGATTTGTAGAGAATCTTCAAATAAAGGAGAATGAGAAGCTCTAAATCACAGATTTGGCTTTAGTAGAGCTGTCACTGGAGCAGCCATTGAAGGGATGGTTCATCCAAAAATGAAAATTAAGGAAAAAAAAAAAAAATTAATGTAAAATGTAAAATTTAATGTACATTTTTTTTTTTTTAATGTAAATGTAAAATTTACATAGCACATATTAATGCACAACCTTATTCTAGATCCCTGGATACCTAAACATAAGTACTACAAGTACCTTACTTAATATCAATAGCAGCAACGTTCACTGAAGGAAAACTCAGTTAATAGGGCATTAGTAATCCCTAATCTAAAAAAGTTATTGTAATTCTGTCATGTACTAAGCCTTGTGCAATTTCCAAAACACCTGACACCTGTGAAGCACAAAAGATATTTTATCACAATGTTCATACTTCTGTTTTTCATACAATGAACGTGGAAAAATTTGGAAAAGAACCCTGTGTTGAATATCTCTACATGCATGTTATATCAAATCATTAGGGTTTGGAACAACATGAGGGTAAGTAAAGGATGACAGAATTTTAGTTTTGTGAACTGTCTTGGTTAATATTGGCTTCAGCTGCTTTGTAGTATATTTAGTTAAAAAAGTGCACCAACAAGGAAAAACTTACCAGATGAACTTTATAAATGGTAAAAATACTTTTTTTAAAGAGAAAGAGAGAGAGAGAAACTTGTAATCCCTGTGTGGTGGCCTCCTGTCATGTGGTGTTCATTTCTGTCATGCTTCTTCCTCTTTTTTTTTCATCTATCATTGATGGCTTCTCTCCCCTCCTCCTCATATTGCACAACAGCTTCCTTTCTACAAGGCTCAGGGTATGAATGAAAATCGAACCCGTGTCACATGCCACTGGCTGGGGTCAGATGCTCCCTGGCTGCTGAGTTGCTTCCTCGCCAGACTTTGTAAGCTACTGTCCTGCACTATAGGGCATCAGGGATCACATCAGGCTCGTGTGGTCAGATACAGCAGTGAGCAACAGCAGTGCACAGTTGACAGCCAGACGTTACCTTATTTCATAGTGTCACTCTTAGTCTGCTGCTGTGGAACTGTGGAACAAAACTGGTAGAAATATTAAGAAATAGTTTCCATTTGCTTATTTATTCACATTCATAATGTCCAATTCAATACAAGATATTTTTTGTTGTATGGACAAGCATACTGTGTTGGAACAACTTGAGAGTGATTAAATATAGATTTGGTTGCACTTTTCCTTTAAGAGAAGTGATTCTGATGAAAGAACAAGCAATGACATGGTTTGTGTCGTGCAACTTCAGGGTCAGATGTAACATGTTATCAAAGGCAAGACATCCACGATGACTCTTGTTAGTCAAACTTGACATTACAATGATATGATTATTAGTCATCAAACCTGATGCCTGGTCCCATATTTGATTTGAAAAGCAAGGCAAGAATTTATTGTTAATCATTATTATTATTTTTTTACGACTAATAAATATAAGTAGTCATATGAATGACTTTTGTGGTGTTTTTGGTTGTTGTCCTTTTTAAAGCTTGAAAGACATGGTCACGAACTGTTGATGTATAGAAACAACAGAATGTGTGATAATACAAATGATTCCACAAATTAATCATTTAATGTTTTACAGATAAGCAACATTTGAGGGTGAGTAAATAAAGATTTCATTTTTAGATTAAGTAATCCTTAAATAAGGAACGGACAACTTATTGAAATTTAGCAATGATTTTTTTATAAGTGTGATTTTATTTTAGTAAGATATTGCTGTTTTGTAGGGGATCTCAGGAATGAATTTTGGAGAAACACTTCAGGCAAATATGGTTCTAAAAAATTCTATGAAAATATCTCAAACACCCATTTATGTGAAAATTAAATTAATCAGATAATAAAGTATAGGCGTATTATTCTGCATTATGTTTCAAAACATTTCTTGAGAATAAAAAAAAAGGTGATTCTTGTACAGTATTTTTAAATGGCTATTACATGCAAGCGCTGCTAATTCATATAGAAACTAGCATGCAAATGTTGAATATAAGCATAAAAATAATGTAAGTATAATAATATAATCTAAACATAAAGAACACAAAGGATAAGTCAACAATCAAACTGTATGGTTTTTATCCAATTTAATTCACAATCAACTGATACACCATGTTCAGCCTCGGCATAGAAAGTCAGTGATGTCACACTTCAGAAGTGGAAAGAGACATGAGGACATGCTGCTATATTAAAAGACAGTTAACCCTTGACTGTTCACCTCTTCTCAGATGTCTAGCAGCTACTCCTGTCTGTACACACATTTACTTCCATCACCCCTAACCTGCAGGGTCACGGATGACTGCTTGTGGAAACATTAGTATTTTTAGTAACCCATTTAGAAAATGTTCACTAGAAAGATGTTTGCCATCATGCATGGGCAACTCTTCCACAATTGGATGTAAAATTAATGTATGAGCATATTGGAGTCAACTATGCCAACTAAAAGGATAAGGGTGCCCAGAACTGTCAGCAGTCCAAATATTTTAATGCATGCAGTGATTATGCCTCTTGTGATTTATGTTTGTCTGTTTTGATCCTCTCGTTCTAGTGGCAGGATGCAGTGTGGTATGTGCACACCTTGGATCATGACAGAGAGAGAGAAGGAAGGAAGGGGGGGATGGAAAGAGGACGTGAAGCACATCCGCGCGTGCATCTGTGCTGAGGGGGGTCCTCTTCCTTGAAAGGACCAGGATACTCACTGACGAATCACGCTGCAGTTTTGTTCTAATTAAAATGGTATGATTCTGACTTTGGAGGTGGGACATATCGTTCATCTTTCATCTAATGTAAATTATAAATAAATAGCTAGCTTTAAATAACAATTAACAATATGGTTAATATGGTTGAGGTTAATTTCTTCATAATTTTTTTTTTCATTTCAAGTTTGAAAATAAAGTGCCCCATTGTGCCATTTTTAAGGTTCCTAATATTATTTATTTTAATTAATGCTTTTACTCATCAAAAATAAATTAAACTGAATGGGAGTATGGACATTAATAATATTACAAATAAATGGTTTCTTTTAAATTCTGTTAATTAAAGAATTCTGGGGAAGAAAAAAGCTTCATGGTTTCCACAAAAAATATTAAGCAGCACAGTAGTTTAAGACATAATAATAGTAATAATAAAAAAATAAAAATTAAACATTTTGATATCCAAAGCACCCACCACAGGAAAAATTATAATTTAAAATATGTTAAAATATTCCTTGGCAAGCATAAGAAACTTCTTTTAGATACATTAAAAAATGTACTGACCCCACACACTTTTGAACTGTAGTTTATAAACAGCCAAAACAAAAATAAAAACATAAAAAATCATGAAGCATATATATAATTTTTTTTTTTTTTTTTTTAGTTAAGTTTTAGTTAGTTTTATACAACTTCATTTTATTTGTTATTTGGTATCATTATGACATAGCTCTGCAAATTGTTCAATTTGCCCACTATGGCATTTTATCCTAATTATCATAATACCCTCAAAGTTAAAGTTTAGGTTTTATACATCAATATCAATCAATCAATCAAATGTAATTTTCTCTGTATTTCTAATGAGCTTTTATTAATTTTGCATTTTATTGTAGTTCACATACTTTAAGATTGTTTTTCATTTTTCTAATACTTTTGTCTAATTAAGATGACTTCACCGTTAGTTTTTGTCTTCATAATACTTTTGGTAGCACTAACCTCGGAAGCAACAAACAAAATGTTCCTTTTATCTGATATCTGAGGTGGCTACTGGTCCACATCATGACAGCGCCGGTCCCACAGACACTGTTTTAACCCCGAACTCCTTCATATGTGATCTCTACGCATACACTTAACACATTCCTTCTGCTTCCCACCCAGTCTGCGGTGGTCATGAGACCAGCACATGTGTGTATGAGGTACCAGCATTACCTACAGGAGAAACCCCTACAGCAGGACAAGACTTGCAGCATGTTGATGGAGGGTATCAGGTTGTTAAAGCTTTACAAGTACTTGGTACTGAGTAATGCAGACAGAACGCATTCCCACCCACACAGGGGGCCGCCAGAGATGCCAAACGATCGCACCAAACCCATGGCACAGTCGTCAAGCGCAGGTATGAGTCATATCAGGGTTTGGATGTTAGACGTCAGTAAAGAGATTTGGTGTTGGATAGGCAGCTTCCGGCTCCCAGGAGACTCTTTTTTTTATCATTCACGGCAATATGATCTGATTCAGATAACTGAAGCTTGATTAAATTGACTTTACAGTTTTGTCATTCCTTCCATTTACTCTATAGAATTACTTTTGTGCCAGTAAAAATTAATTCAACCTTTTGAAGAAACTTATGAAAATATGATTTGAATATGAATAAAATGTCTTTGAAACTGAAAAAAAAGAAAAGAAAAATGATAAAAGAAAATAACAGACAAAACCTTTGACTTTGTTTTTAATTCACTGTATGTTTTGTTAACTGTTATTTGTTTATTCTTCTTTCACATTCTATTTTTACATTCTATTCTAGAGTCTAGTTTCTGCTGTTACAATTTAAAGATAATAATATCATTATATACTATAAACGTTTGTGTGTTTGTGTTTGTGTGTGTGTGTGTGTGTGTGTGTGTGTGTGATATATTCAGCCATCACTCAAAACAGGCAATCAAGGTCGACAACCCTGGCCATAACACTTAGCATATGCACTTCTACCATCACAATTAATGATCACTTAATTCTGAAGAATTCAAACAATATGAAAATTACAATCATGGCTTGTCAGACTGTACAGACCTCAAAGATCATTTCATTGCATATTCAATACAAAGAATGTGGTTGCTGCCAATAGTTTTTTTTTTATCATGCTGATAATTATGTTTAGTTATTTTATTTAGTTAACATTATCATCCAAAATGTAAAATTGTAAATACATTTTTAACAATTATCAACTCTTTCAATTGTGACTTTTATAAACCAGTTACTGTAAATGAATGTTATTGAAACCATGAATGAATTCAAATAAATGTACATTCTTTATTGTCACTACAGCACATGTACAAGTATCAAAGCGAAAGACTTGGATGCAATTATGTTGTCACAAGAAGGGACCAGAATCCAAAAAACACTAACTTCATAGTAACGTAATGCACAGTTCTCATACAGTGGGTATAGAAAAGGATCACCCCACTTTGAAATAATCACATTTTTTTTGCTTTGCAGCCTGAAATGAAGATGGACACAGTTTTGGTTTTATCCAGCTGTATTTATAACATCAAATCATAGATCATCAAAAGAAAAAGTACAAAACAGTTAACAAAACATACAGTGTATTAAAAATAAATTCAAAGTTTTTGCCTGAGATTATATTTTGATTTTTATTGGTACAAAAATAATTCCATAATACTCACCCTCTTATAGTTCTCTTTTTCTTTTGCAGAACACAAAGTTATTCAGACTCTTTTTGTTTTATATATATATATATATATAAGAACCTTATTCTAAAGAGTTACCTAATGCTCTACATAATCTATATATTCTTTTCTATTCTGCATAATACATTTTTCTTTTTTTGGTTGATTTTCTTATTGAAAACAAAAAACATACCAAATACCAAAATTAAACCAAAATATATATTAATAATTAAATATACAGTAATACAGAATCATATAAAACATTAATAAATGCTACATAGGAATGTTTTTTTATTAGTTTGTGATACTTAATGCATTAACCATTGTAAAAAAAAAAAAAATACAATTAAACCTAATTTTTAAGTATTACTGATTACATTTATGTAATTTGCATTTTGCTAATTCAAAGTCGAAATCAAACTAGAACGTTTAGTGTTGTCTTAAGGGAAATCGTTTGCTTTTGAACAACAACCTTTGGGACTATTAACACAGTTTTTAATAAAAAGGATTTATTTGCCTATATAATTATTGGCTCATCTTTTAGAGCATTTGGAGAGAGGCAGTTTTCGCACCAAGCGTCTCCGTCCAGAAATCTTCACAGTCGAGACAAAGCCTCGTCGTCTCCATGGTACCCGAGCGAGCAGATGGATCCATGCAGCTAAGTGAAATGCAGAAACTTTCGTCAGTTTCTAATCTGCTCTTGGCACTGAGGTCCATGTAAGCTGCGCTGATATTAAGAGATTTTCTATGAGTCAGTCAGGTATTAAAAGAAAATACAATGCTCCTGCGAGCACTCTTTTAATGGGGGGATTTATTGTCAAATGCATTTGTGCACCAAAGAAGGTTTCAGCAGTGCCTTTTAATGCTTGTGCAAAGACACATCCAAGCGTGCAAACTAATAGCCCCTTATAAACAAGTTGTGCATTGCCTAGTGTTACAATATTTCAGCACATTATAGTCCAATATTATAATGCATTACAAGGACTGTGGGAGGTAGAAAGAATATTTAGAATATATTTGAATAGATCTACTCTTGTGTGGGGCGTGAAAAGGTCAGGGCTGACTGAGACTAATGTCGCTATATGACCTTTGCAGGTTATCTGCGTATTACACACCACATTCAAACCAAGTACACTATGGTGTGTGTGTGTGTTTTGTGTGGCCATGACTTCGCATCTGATTTATAGTGAAAGAAAATAAAACGAGAGGTGTTTGCTTACAGCCGGAAAGCTTCATGCGTTGTTGATGACAACGCAGCTCGTCGTGCATATATTCTGAATGAATGACGTCAGTGCTGTCGGTCATCCCTCACTCCCACACTGCACCCTTCACCTTTGACCCATTAAAGAGAAGCCGTGTAAATATGCGATCTTGATGGTCAGATAAATGCGTGGACGTTTCTCTGCGGTTAATCTGTCCAAGGGAAGCCCTGACAGAGCATCAATTAGCATTCCTCACAAACCCAACCATGGCCCCGGAGGACCCCCGCTGATGTCATCACACAGCTCTGGCTGCACAAGATATCAAAGGAGCGATTTACTTCCATTACACACTATTCAGAGGTTTACATTGCTGGAATACTTTCACCCTGGAAATGCTAGTGTGAATTAACTCGTGGCTGCGAACGATTGGATAACTAAAGCGTCAGAGTTTTAGCTTACAAAGAACAGAAGTGTTCTTGTCTGGAAAGAAAGTGTTGCCCTTTTATGATTTAAAAACTCTTAGTTTGAAGATATGAGACTTCCTGTAGCGCAACAGGTGTTAGCAAAACAAACTAATAAAATATAAACCCTGCGTTCAATGTAAAACATTGTGAATAAGTTTAAGCTTTTATTATTCAGATTTTGTATTTCAATTGAAATGTAACATTTGAATCACTGTGAAACGCTTCCGTCCCTCATCTGAGGGGTGTGAGTTTAGTGCTTCATGAAGGGAATACAGTCACATGACGGTTGTGTCTGTTGGGGTGAGCAGACAGATGGGAAGTGGCTGTTCCTGGAGCAGCTCGAGTCTGTTTTCCCTGTTCCTGTTGTTTTATTGAAGTGATTCCAGTATCCACTGGCCTGCAGTATAGAGCGCATACAGAGGCTAATGACCACCTGCCTCCATATTCCTGTTGTACAAACAGTAGTGCAAGGGGAAATGGCATCATTGGAAACACCTGTGCCAGTCTGCCATAATGGCCCGCTGCATTCAGACCCCCCTCCACTTTCATTTCTCTGTTCTTCCTTTTGTTACTGCCTAAAAGTCACCTTAGGCTTTGAGCACGTGACGTTACATCGTGAATATCAGCATTATGCTAAGTATGCTAATTAAATGTTTTTAAATAAATATAAAATAAAAATTAGTATTTAACGTTTTTTTTTTTTTTTGTACCATTTACCAGGAACTTTGCAAACAATATACAGCTCTGAGAGTTCTTTTTTTATTTGAACCAAGAGGTCAAACAACTTTATGCAAATTTATAGATCAGAGTTTATCAAGCTTGGTACAAGTTTGCAAAACTTCACATGTGCTTGTATTTTTGCTTTCAGACTCACATGCATATTGATGGAAGTGAATTGTGCTCAAAGTCTAAGTGTGATTGAGCCTTACCATGACCTAACCAGGACATTTTGTTGAATTTGTCCTGCCTGGTAGAAATGTCACTGCTCCCAAAACTCTCTCATTATGTTCACTTCCGCACTATAGTTTACTGTGGAAATTTGGCATTGTGAATATACTAAGCTCTTGTATGACCAATTCTTTTGTGATGTTCCTTAAGTTGTTTTGATAAAAGCATTTACTTGCATTCAGTGTGAACAAGCAAAGTGTTCAAAGTGGTTGTTTCAAACACACAGGGACAACAAAAGGAATTTCAAATGGTTTTTGGAATGGAACTTTTGGAATGTGGTTCAACTTCTAAAAACCTAACCTAGCATACTACAAGTGCTCTTTGAAATGTAACAGGGATTTTGTAAAATTGTATTTTCACGCAGTGTCAAAAACTTTTCTATTATGCAGCAATATGGAATATGCTGTATGAATGCATTTTGAAAAGACACATAACACAAAGTGAGGACTGTGAGAGATGTGCTTCAACATTCCTGCAAGGTATTTCTCTCAATATTGAAGTCAGATTGTGTGAAGACATAATGAACTGAGTTCTCTGGGGGGCTTCAGGCTTTCTTCAGTTCTTCATTAGTTTTTCTATGCATCGAATCCCAAAAGACATAACGGTACGCAATATAGGTAATTTTCAGAACGTGATTTTATATTGCATGAATGCTGAATTTTCTTCTAACTTTCATTGTGTGTGTTGTGGGTGGTTGTATTTAGACGCAGATGGGTAATAGTGATAAGAAGCTCTTCTGGGTGTACGGCTGAAATATCTTGGATGCCTTTTTAATCCCTGGTGAAATCTGACAGTCTGTCATTGGACAGAATCCGTGCAGCCTTCCGAACATCAAGCTGAACCCATAGTAAGAATAAACATGAGGAGAAATAATTGGACATCATAGTTTTTATGCTTTCAGCTTTTTGATTATATTTTATTCTCATGGTAGGAAAAAGTATTTTTCAAGCATGCATAATGACTTAACAACTCACCTTTTCAATTTCTAAGCAGAGCAGAATTTCTCTGCTGGCCTGAAACCCAGCAGACAATGTAGCTGTAGATAGTACCACACAGAAATCTACATTGTATGCCAGGTTCACGACAGCACAAAAGAATTCATCCTTCGCTCTCCAAAAGCAATGCGATTCAGCATGTCTAACTCTCATTATTTGTCAGCCTTCAACAACTCAAAAACATTTGCACAAAGACAGCCCCTTGTGACAGGCAAATCACAAAGAGAATGTGACATGTTGCCTTGTCCTTTGTTACCTAATCACTTAAACTGAATCTTCAGCAGTCAAACGAGAAACAATGTCTCGCTCCTTCCTTCAAAGATCTCTGAAATGGTTTCTAGAGACAAGCTACACTTTGACAGTTCACTCACCTTGATAAAAAAAAAAACATTCGAGGAAAAAAGAAATAAATTAACTAGGCTAAAGGGGCAGAAACACCACCAAATCAGTCTGATCGAAGAGACCAGCTGTTGTGACAAGGGCCATCTTCATGAAAGTCCTGTTCTGACAGGATGAGGCACACATTGTGATAACATACCACACAATCTGAAAGGAATGTGCCAACAGGAAGCAGAAAATGCCATCAGAGACCCAGTAGCCAGATGTAGCTGCTGATTGCAACACAGGATCTACACTGACTACTGAGCACCTCATGAGCACCCTAACAAGCCAGCGGCAGCAGCCGTCCACTTGAGCTGTCCCCAGTGCCTGAGGAAGACAGAGACAAAGAAGCGAATGGTTAGACAACCCCATATCAAAGCGTCTGCAGCTCCGGAGGACGACAACAGCCCTCCTTTTTGCTTGCAGCACACAGAAAGGCAGCACCGGGGAGGGGGAGATAATCTCCCGTGGGCATTTTTAAGCATGGCGCAAATATTTCTCATTCTTTCCCATTAGCCTGGAGGCAGGCAGACAGAGGCCACGGCTCCGACGAGTTTTAAAGGTGCTCATCACACCCTTTTACCCTACCCAGACCTGCTTTTTGCTTTTTTTCTCATGACAAACAGTACCATAAACCTTTGTTTGACCAGAGTATTGTGTTAAGGCTGTCAGATATCATGAAAATGTAAGCCTGGCTCTGCGACTATTATTTCCCGAATCCACTTAGTGGTTTGGCACGCATTAGGCTACATCATTCAGAGCACTCAACTAAACTCTTATTAATTAAAAGTGGGTGCTTGTTTGCCACCAAAGGTGCACTTTGATTGGGTCGGTGACTAATTAAATCATCTTCAGCTAGACAAACAAAAGAGAGTGACTCACATAAAGTGCTAAATACTTCCTGTTGGCAAGGATGCCCAGAGTGTGAGGCCATTTACGTAAAAGAATATTGTACTGGTTAACAATAAAGCTTGAGTGACAGGAGCATGCAGAGACTGTAGGCTGTCTTTGCCCCCTCCTGTAAAGGCTCCAGCTCTGCATACCTGAGACCTTGTGACTGTATTGATCAAACATACTTCGACCAGCTGATGGTCACTTGACTCCAGTTTTTCTCCATTAGGGAGTTCATTCCTAACCTGAATTCCAATGCTCCGTCCCTGCTCAGAGTGTTTGGCCCTCTGTAAGTGGTCTGATTAGACTGTGGGACAATGACTGCATGATGCCAGAGAACCACTGATGGCTTTTATAAAACAAGGATGGACTAATTGTGTCTGTTTGTTTGTTTCCAGAATGGTAAAAGGACATACATGTGAGGGATAAATTATACAAATGGGAATGTAAATTTACAATGTAAATAAGCACAGTAAATTAATATGGTGATCATTCAGTATCATGGTATAGGGGTAAAATTTTAAAATACCAATAAATATGGCGACAGAAAAAATAATTAAATGACGTGCCATCTAAAAAACCTTAGAAACATCACATCAGATTACATTTTATAACCTTTAACAACCATAAACATATCACAATGAAAATGTATTCATTTTATTTAAAAATACTTTTATTCAGTAAGGGTGCATTAAATCAAAAGTTTCAGCAAAGATCTTGTTGCTAAAGAATTCTATTCCAAAAAAAATGTTCTTTTTAAATGTTCTTTTCATTAAATAATCCTGGAAAAAAAAAACTTATATTTGTTTCCACAAGTGTTTCTTGAGCACCAAATCAGCATATAAGAATGATTTCTGAAGGATCATGTGACACTGAATTCAGTTTTGTCATCAAAGGAATAAACTACATTGTAAAATATATTAATATTTCACTGTTATTTCACAAATATATTACTATTACTATTTTACTGTATTTTTTTGATAATATAAATGCAGCCTTGGTGAACAAAACAGACTTGAAAAAGAAAATCTAAACAGTAGTGTAGCAAAAAAAAAAAAAAAAATTTGCTTCACACCATTGACCCATATTTCAAAGTATGACAAGATCTATCTATAACTGTACCATGGTACGGACACAGTACTCTTTTCTAAGAGAGTGTTTTTGAAACAGTTAAGTCCATTTAGTGAGCAGTGAAGTGTCATGCGAGAGTGGTCTTAATAGAAAAGTGCTTTTAGAATGGATCTCTTTGTTGTTATGTCTTATAAACTTGGGCTTAGTTTATGCTATGCTAGAGTTATGATTATGCGGTTTAAATTGAGCTTAAAGTGCTTTGGATTCTAGGGTTTAAAAATTATGTCAAAATTAGTTGTTTCATTTCCAGAGTGACAGCTGATTCTGTTGGATTTACATTACTATTGTATTTTTATTGGCAGCACCAACAATGGGCTCTGAAAATTAAATGCACGAACGGACACTCTGTAAAGACATAAATCCCAAAAGCCATGCTTTGATTAAACTAAACAATTCTTGTGATAAAATTCTAAATATACATGCATCTACCACCCCATTAAGTCTTCCTAATTTGCTCTGTTTTTTATTTTCTTGTGTGTGGCTCTACATCAGGGTGGGGGAGCATGCCATGAGGCTCTTTAGGGAGATATGTACTTCCTGCTGCAACACTATTGTCTGCTCCTAAGGAGAAACCCCAGTCTGCCACTTCACATGAATGACCTGTAAACATTAAGTGAATTCCAGCACATTCCATTCATAAACTTCCATAGTCACTGCTCAGCCCAAGGGCCTCCTAGTCAGCACATAAGGCACGGATTGTATTGTAGATACTGAAGTTCTTTTCAAAGTGCTGCAGCAGACATTTCTGCACATTTCAGATTTAATGTGATGGCAAGTTAAAGTGTAAGAGCTTTGCAACAGCCACTGATGTGGAAGCTGTTAGTCTATGAAAAATGTATATTCAATTTGAATTTGAACATTCGGTTGTTCTGAAAACTTTAAAATGTGTTAGACTAAATTTGTTATTTTTCGTTATACATTTATGCATCCACAAGAATGGAGATACTGAAGTTATTGGCAAATGCAGGGAGGCGGGAAATTTGCTGCAATATTAAATGATATATAAATTAATTATAAGCATGTGCTCACCTAAATTGAAATGAAGCATCATGTGATCTGAATAGACTGAGCCTGTCTGGATAACCCTGTAAGGAAAAAGAGAAAAAACAATAAGTTAGATGAATTAAAAACCCATTTAGCTAAACATATCTCAAATGCCATGTAAGTCCTCTGACATCAATGACACAAAGAAATGTCTAAAAATGGATCTTTGGAAGTACCCAAAACAACATAGTCCCCTTACTGAAAGAGTGAGGCCTACTTGTTACCCAACACCGGGCTTTTCTTTGAGTGCACAAACAAAAGGCTTTTCCAGGGGACTAAGGATGAGATGCTACTACCTTCCTTGTCATTGCACTTAACATATGAAATGTAAAAATGCCCCTAAAAAATCTGTAGATTAAGCAAAAGGCCTCATGCTTATGACTCCTACACGGCACCTTATAACAGCACTTTCCATGCTTTGGAATAATCTTTGGTAGTGATCAAAGAGAGAATCGCACAAAGCATGACAGTTACATTTCTGATGTTTCTTAAAAAGTGTAAAAAGGTCTTATGAACAGACATCAAAGTTATAACTCGTCAAAGCTTTAAGGGGAACTCCAGAGCGATATTTCAAGGAGAGAGAGTGATTTCTCTCTCGGCTCCGTAATGAAAACGAATCAAATAGTAAATGTGATTTATATATCACTGCTTTTGAAGAAAAATGTTCAGCAACATTAATGATAATGATCAATCATCTCTAATGAAGATGTTCACTGCAGGCAGAGCCCAGATCACAGCAGGCGTTGTTTTTATTGATGCAGATCCAGATACCGGGGGTGGTCCAAAACCAGAACTGATGAGCCTCCACTTGTACTACTCACTATTTACAAGACGTGGGCCAGGGCTGTCTTTTTAGGGGAAGGCTGATGATTGGAGGGGAGGAGAAAAGGAACAGAGGAAGCTGCCAGGGTAACTTCCCTGAGCCGGGCTATTCCTGGAGCCCCAGTGAGTTTCAGTTGATGTGGGTTTCCTCCTGGCTGCCTGGGAGATGACTGGCCTGACCACATCCAGATTTTGAGAGGAGCAGCAGACGAGCCCCTGACCAGGATGCTGTCAACGTGGTCGCAACTAAACAGGAACTGAATCATTACCCACAGCAGCCCTGAGCACAGGAGGAAGGAGGGGAACCTAGGCAAGTGTTCGAGACGGTGTGTGTGTTGTACCTGCCAATGTGTTAGTAGGTGTGCACAAGAAAATCAATATAAGAGGAATGATTCAAACCTTCTAAAGAAGACTGGACTGCTTTCTGTCAATCCCAGCTGTTTGCTATAAATGTGGTCGTATTGAAAACAATCAGGCGAAGGGGTCTGGGCTTCATTCAAAACAAAAAAAAAGATGTTGCTTTCACAAAGAGGTGGTCTCTCGCCCTGAGAGAGCGGGAGGGTTGGTTTTAAAGTCTAATTCGATTTTAGAGTAAGTACCCATACTGTACCAGGCTTGATGAGGAATTGCGTCTAGGTAGCTTAGTGTTGGTAATCAACCTTGGTGATACGATCATAAATGGAGAATTTAGTGCTGGCTCCGTGAAAGGTGTAAGGGAGAATCATTTACTTTACCCTAAGCCCACTTGGCCCTTACAGTGGGGAGGGAATAGTTAGATATCTGCTTTCTACCAACTTTCTACGAATCAACGTGTAATTCCATTAGCATTAACGGAAAGATCAGATATGGGCGCACAATCTGCCGGGTGAGGGTGAGTGTAATTGGTTCCAACCAGCTTCTAAAACATCTCTAACCAGTGAGAGACGGGATCAGAAAAAGAGGCTCCATTTCCCCAAAGAGTTCAGGAAAGGTGAGAGGTTTCTGCCATGCTGCCATTGCACTGGGTTTTCCCCTTTTTGCCAAGACCTGACCGACTCCAAAGCCGGGAAGTCCATTTGCTTTATGGCTTGTAATGCGGGTCCCATTAGAGTGAAGCCCCACAGATGGGTCAGGTTTGAAGTGAAAGGCGATCCCTAAGCACTCTGAGGAGGACAGAGAAGTCTCACGCCAAACTACCATACACACGAAAAGCCGCACACATATGCTTTCCTGCCATTTGGAGACCCGCTACTGAAAGCTCTGCACTGGACTCTCGGAAAGGAGAAGTGAGAGACTCTTTCCAGAGGGCTGTATTGATGGGAAATAGCTGGCACACAACAGAGCCCACAGTCCCTTTACAAGGCCTTGGCAGAAGCGCAGGCTTAAGCGAGAGGGGAGAGAAAGATTGAGAGAGAATGAAGGAGACTGGCCCACAGCACACCCACACTGGCTTGGAAAGCAATAGCCTTTTATTCCCCAACGCGAACAACTCCCAGCACTGCCCTGGGCCTGGTGCTGCTCTCGAAGCACACTGAAGCATACAGCATTACACCTAAATGAGGGACGATAAATTCTTCTCCATTAGGGCAACACAACGCTCTTAAAATAGCTATAATACTCGCTCTATTTGAGAGTGCACTAACCCTGCCGCTGATATGCGAACCACCTCCACCCCGGAGCACAGAGGCTCTTAGGAGTTTGGATGCAGGGCTTCCAGGGCATGAAGCTGGGCTGCTCTGGTTTTCTGCTTTACATGCTGTCAGTGGTCCTATTTTCTAGAAGTTGATATCAAAGCTCTTGAAGAATAGAATCAGAAAGTTCAATACTGCCAAAACAATTAACTAATTAAGACTTTACTATTGTAATGCAACAACAAAATGTCCACCATGCTGTTAAAAAAACTCTATAAAAATAAATACGAACATGTATATATTATAGTTACATACTCTATATAACTATAAAAACAAAATATACATATATACACACGTATATACGTATTTAGTATTTATTTGGCATTTTCAGTTGAATTCTGAATGGCACATAACCTTGCCAAGAATGGATTGTGTGTAGCTGCAGACAATCTGCTACCTGCTTCAAAATTTACTTTGATTGGACACTGGAATCACTAGAATAAAACAAGAAAGAAAGAGAGGAAACATTGTGATTGCCATTGATTCTTATTTTCCATGACATGTTGCCACATGTACTACACTCGTCACTTATTGGAATACAATGCACTGCCTGCACTCTGCCCAGGTCAGGAAACACTGCCCATATATGGGCATGGTTACACAAAGCGCTGGGTGTGTGTGTTGTGCCGTTACCTGAGCGTGTACGTCACTCACACACCTTCTCTCGGTCTGCCTCCCTCTATTGCGTCTCTTTGCAACTTTCATTACATCAGGAGCAGGGAGGCATGGAGACAGAGCCGGGAACAAAAGCAAGTCTCTAACGGGAAGTCTGCTTTATGAAGACCAGATTTTGAGTTTGAGAGAGAATTGTGCTGTCACTTAAACAGATAAGCACAAGAGAGTATGTAGATTAAGAACGCTTACATAAGCTGACCCTGTGGCACATTTATGGCAGGTATGTCAATGTTGTGTTGTGCACAGTAACATAAATGTTGCCAGTACACACCCAAGGATACGAAAGCACTCTAGACGGGTGAAATGTGCCAATAGCTCCCCACACTAGTAACTCACACCACTCCCTCTACAGGGAGTGTAAGTGTAATTCTTCTTCTAAAAAAGCCACCTGATGATTCACAACTGCCGCTGAAACTCTTAACTGTTTGAAAAAGCATGACCTAGAAATCAGAGCAACATCATCACATTGATTTCAGGCTCGACTTCAGCCTTGATTTATACTGAGACAGCGTTTGAGCAAAAGCCGACAAGACTTCTTGATAAACTAACAATTGTCCATCTCATCTAAATACCTTGTGGGCATCGCAATATACTACTGTGCACATTTCAGAGACGACAGAAGCCCTATGACATGATAAACCTGTCTTTCACAAAGATCATGCTGGTGAAAATAATGACATAATTCCTACTTAAAATAATTAAAAAAAGTAATAATAAAGCTCAAAGGGATAGTTCGCCACCCAAAAATGTAATTATCTTATCATTTATGTTCCAAACTTGCATTTGTATGAAAAAAAATAAAAAAAAATTTGAACAATGTCTTAGTTGGACACCATTGGCTTTCATTATATAGGCAAAAACATTATTCAAAACAACTTCTATTGTGTTCTTCAGAAAAAAGAGAAAGTCATACAGCTTTGGAATGTCATAAAAGTGAGTAAATGATGGCACAATTTTCATTTTTAGGTGAACAATCCCTTTTAAGCCTTGGGTGGGCATGAGAATTCACCATTGTGAGTTGGACAGGAGGGTGTGGTAGATTTCGTGTAGCTTTAGAAACACAAAGACACGGAGGATGCGTGAGCACGTTGGTGGGCGTATGTTCTACCGCCGCACCCTTCTGTAAGCACAGGGGGTCAATGTGTGACCGCCACATTCCTTCAGATGTATGAGGCGTCAGACTCGCATACACCCTCTCCACACCCAACGTCCAACATCCTCCGACTTCATTTCCTGTCAGGGCCTTAAATGGTGGCAGGTAGTCTTGAAATCTAATTTTAGGGTAGATATTGTTTCAGTAGCCCGTGTACAGTTGGCAATAAAATAATAAGGTTAGTGTGTGAGGTGATGGTTTAAGGGACTTTAACTGCACTTCCTGTGTTTGCAGCACACTATAGACTGGGAAAGTAAATACGTAAATACAGAGTATCAAATTAAATTCTTATTGATAAAAATAATATTTTAAATATTTTATAATGGATATGTGTGTGTGTGTGTGTGTATGTGTGTCTACATGTGTATATATATATATATATATATATATATATATATATATATATATATATATATATATATATATATATATATATATGATTTATTCCTGTGATCAAAGCTGTATTTTCAGCAGCTATTATTCCAGTCTTTAGGGTCACAGAGCCTTCAGAAATCATTCTAAAATGCAAAAACATTTCTCATTATTATCAATGTTGAAAACAGTTGTGCTGCTAAATATTTTCATGATTATCTGATGAATATACATTTCAAAAGAACAGCATTTATTTGAAACAAGTAAATTTTGTAACTGTATTAATTTCTTTAAAAAAATATATAAAAAAAAACTTTTGAAACTGTATAAAAATTCGTATTAACCAATGTTTCGTTCATCTTAATTCATTTTGAACAAATCTATATAATTAAACATCAAATATTAATTTTGTACAGTTACATTCAACAACAAAAAGTTCTGACTCAAAGTCAGTAATTCAACTCAACTCCTTTGAAGGTCATTATGTACAGTAGATCCTGAAGGACAACAGCTGGGCATAGAGCCGAATCTAGTGTCTCTCACATTCTGATTGGCTATTGGCTAAGATAAACATCTGCAGCTCTGAGCAGTTTTTTATTCTATGTACTCACACACAGCCTCACAAATATTGCTACAAATATACCTACACACAAACAAACACTCTTTTATTGCCCAATTTTGCAACAACAGCTGACTGACATGACATAGAAGGTAAATCTAAACACCGGTGATTCCACCCACTGGCTGGCCACCAGTGGGCCGGCCGGCAAACCAGGGAATGTGTCCTCTGATTACCCAAGAGCAGCCGGCCAATCAGAAGTGATACTCACACGCTCCATTCATAAGAAGCAGCATTGTGTAGGGTACTCTCTATAAATTCTTCCTCCTTCTCTGCTCGCTAGCCGTAGCCACAACAGAGCACTCTCTTAAGAGTGGAAACACAACAACCGCTCTCCCAGGGAAAACCCCCAAAATATGTTCTCAACCTCCAACAGGCACATTGACAATTCTTTCTCAAAAAGGTCCCACATGCTGTATTAGGAGAACAGCTACTAGAATTAGCCAAAAACAGCGTTTCAACACATTAACGACACTGATAATGCTAAGATATTTTTCTTATCAGCTCGATAATTAGTTTCGGTTAGGATAAAAACACACTTTTTCCTCGGTTCCGACATGTGGCACAGACAAAAATGAAAGCACATGGAATGAATTTCAGTCCTATCCATACAAAGTTAATGCATGCACACACACACATATATACATACAGTATATTTTACTCTCAAACACTGTACTCATAAGAATGGATTGCCTATGTCCCTAATTTCAGCCTCTTAATTTCTCAGTCTAGTTACTAAAAACCTGTAAACAATTTCTCAGTTTTAAAGCACACATATGATATCCATTAGTAGCCAGAGCTCTCTGTCTTTTTTCGTCTCTCATTGACTTACTCTGTCTGGGTGAAAAGAGTATTTCCTCATGGCTGAGCGTTGCCTGCATGTGCGGGGTCCCCGACTTCCCCCTTCGTTCAGCCTCTTCAAGGGCCGCAAACACACCGAAAGAAAGTAAGAGCTCCATTAACGTCTCTGTACTGCTGGAAAATAAAACAAAACTCTACTCAGCTCAGTATTATCAGTCTCCTCCATACGAGTTCCAGGCTCCAGTGCTCTCAGTCTGTCTCTCCCTTCTGCTTCTGTCCCTTTTTTCTCTCTCTCTTTCCACTCGCATTCTTTAGCGACTAATCAGTAACAGTCTTAAAGCGATAGAGACAGAGGAAGCGTGCTGTAGACTCTGAAAGTGCTTCCCAGTTTCAGCAGAGAACGCATAATATCATTATCACTGTCACTGAATTTGGACTCTCTACTGCCCCCTCCTACTCTCTCTCTCGCTCTAAACAGTCTGTCATACACCGGAGACGGACTGCCAGAGTACTTATAGTGTCCGGTTGAGGGGCTGAGCGATTCGCCTGCAGCCTATCAGTGTTCAGGGTAGTGTCCTGTTTCAATGCTGCTGTGAACTGAGAGGTTAGAGAGAGGACACCCATTCAGAAAAAAAAAATAAGGGGCAGAGCAAAAGAGAGAAAGGAGAGAGAGAAAAGCCGGCAGTCATGGTGAAAAAACGCCCAGGCTGTGCCTCGGATCTTTAGGAGCAGGAAACTCCCCTACTTATGTGACCGAGGAACGTTAGTTGGTGTCTTTCAGTGAAGAATTCGCTCCCGTTCTACGGTACCAACCAGTCTAAAGGCTTTTAAAACAGGTCCACCATTGTCAAACATGCACATACCGTTCATGACAACATAAAACAAACCTCTTGATAGTCTCAACAAACTAATATAAAGTATAATAGTCCAATTATATTCAATCCAGCCCAATAAGAACATTTTCATATAAGAAGTTAGTTGGGAAACTAACTACTTTTTCACTAACAAATTTAGTTTTTTTAAACCTAAATGTTTTATATACCCTAACATTTGGTCATATGAAAATGTGCTAAAACTGAAATGACTGCTTTTTGATCCAGTTCCAGAGTTCGACTCTTCCCGGCTCAACTTCTTCATAAACCCCTAATTCTCCATCTTGGAGAAAGCACCTGAATTCCCATCAGCTCTGGGAAACCCGAGAGCACAGACGGACACTCGGCTGTTTAATATTTCAGAGCATCACCTTTCCAGTGAAATAAAAGAAAGACTGAAAGAAAGCGATATGCAGAGGGGAGAAATGACAACTCTACCTGCCCATCTCCCTCTCTCCACAGCCCAATGGAACTGCAGCAGCACTGAAACTTCTTTTAAACTGACATATTTTAGTTGTTAGTCACCAAAAGAATAGTGAGTCATCCCCGTGTGCCGTGAACCGCACCGCGTGGAAGCTCACACAAGCCCTGTATTTTACCCCCGCCGCCTGAGTAACACAGCGCAGCTCTGTGCTTCCGTACTGCCCATTTACAATACACAAACAGTGGACGGTCAGCCAGTGCATGCCGCTCCTCTGACAACCCACAGGCTCTTCAACCATGGCTGATTTTACAGGACGCTCAAATGAGGCTCAGTCATGAGAAGTGAAAAGGGGGACTATAGGTCTCCTATGTGACTCAGAAAAAAGTTCTTAGTCATGCTTTTCAATGAGAGAGATCAATCTTGTGGGTTAAAAGCTGTGGTTTCATATTTTCCCAACGTTTTGATTTCTTAGCTATTTTGAAGATATATTTTGTTAAAACATTATTACTGTTAAGTTAGTTCTTATAGTCTTGAAATTTGGGATTTAAAATCTGATATCAACCTGGAAATAAACATCAAGTTTTAGGATTTAGCATATAGTAAAATAAAGAATCTTTGAAACAAAATATTTTTATATTTAAAATACTAAATTGAGTGTTAATTTAAAATATGTCTAAGTCACTAATTAAACAAGGAATCTTGTGACGCTGATTCCAAAAGGTCAGATTGTAAAAAACTAAACAAAAATATAAATGTATTAAATCAGAAATAATTTCATTAGCAGGGTTAGTTAACCATTATTCCGATTTTTAATCCCCACTATATGTTATTTATTATGTAGACTTTACGTAAATCTCTTGGATTTACGAAGATCTGTGATTTAAGACATTATATAGGTCAGTACAGTTGTATTCATCAATTGCCTTTAGTCTAGATATCTCCCTCCTACGTTCCCCATCTCTCTAAAGCAATCTGTACACAACATTCAGAAAGTGTTCAAGCTCCTGCTGTGTCAGTCTGCGCGGTGAAACTGAGCTTGACCATAGTACAGACAGCATGTGTTCCAATAGAAGGGAGGAGGTGACGATGAATCACACATCGTAACGCATCAACATCCTGATTTGCCTTTTCTTTTTTTTTGCAAACTATTAACTTGCTGTCGGTTAATTTTGTTGTCAGTGGGTTGAGAGCTTATGAGTCAGAAACATTGCAGTGTAACCACAGGGCAAGCAGGGGCAATTGTTTTTGCAACCATGTGCTTCCCAGTCCTTTCATTTGGGAGAGGAATTAAAAACGGTGTTCCTACTAAAGCAAATTATCTTAAGCGCTACCTTAGATATTAAATCAACTGAACAACTTCCAACCAAAAAAGGGTAAAACATTCTAAAATCTGTATTTATGTATTTGGTAACAATTTACAATAAGGTTCATTATTTAACAGTAGTTAACTGTATTAGTTAACATGAACTAAGCATGAACAATACTTCTAGAGCATTTATTGACCTTAGTTAAAGGTGCAGTAGGGAACTTTTGTAAAAATATATTTTTTACATATTTATTAAACCTGTCATTATGTCCTGACAGTAGAATATGAGACAGATAATCTGTGAAAAAATCAAGCTCCTCTGGCTCCTCCCAGTGGTCCTATTGCCATTTGCAGAAATTCATCCGCTCCCGGTAAAAAACAACCAATCAGAGCTGCGGTCCGTAACTTTGTTTGTGTTCAAAATGTAGAAAAATGTATATAATAAGCAAGTACACCATGAATCCATTTTCCAAACCGTGTTTTTAGCTTGTCCTGAATCACTAGGGTGCACCTATAATAAGTGTTTATATTCTGACTATTTTAGATTGCTTCGGGGGTACCGCGGCGGAGTAACCCAGTACCTTTGTGATTCTTCATAGACATAAACAGAGAGAAGTAGCTCCGGCTACAATGTTCTTCCGCAAGACGCAAGCAGTTCTGTTTATTAACCGCTAGAGCGTCAAAAGTTCCCTACCGCAGCTTTAATGTTAATTTGAACATTTTTGTTAACATTGGTTAATGCACTGTTGACTAACATGAACAAACACTGAATAACAGTATTTCCATTAACTAGGATTAACAAAGATTAATAAATATTGTAACAAATGTATTGTTCATTGTTAGTTAATACATTCATGTTAACAAATGACACTTTATTGTGAAGTGTTACCATGTATTTAATTAAAATCCATTATAATGTATAATTGCCATATTAAAATATTGCAGATTTACATTTCTCGAACATTTTTTTATTTTTAAAATATTAAACTGTCTGATCCTAAACTGGAACATGCTGTTATTTAACTATCTTTTAAACTACCATGCAGTTTGAAACTTTGAAAATCCAGTCACTGATTGTTTCCTTTTCTGTTTCTTTACCCTATTGTTTTAAACTGTTATCTTTTTTTTTTTTTTTTTGTTGAATCCCAGTCCTATATTACATAAAGTAAATTTGAGTTGGGGGTTTCTATCTATAAACACAAAATGGTGACAACAACCATTTCGGAACACAGAAATAGCCCTAAATTCTTTACATTGCTGTGGTGTAAAAAGGTGTGAGCTGTAGCTGCCAACACCACCATACATTTCAAGATGAAAGAGTCATCCAGCCTGACATAACCATCCTCTGCAACCTGATAAACTATGACCTGACACAAGACAGGGGTCAAGACAGATTTAGAAGGAATGCAAGACCGGCATTATTCATGCGTCCAGTGGCTTTTTTAACTAACTGCTCCATCGACTACAAACCAAGCAGCTCCATCTCAGCAGGTAAAAAGTGACCCATGCTGTAATCAGATTCATCCATTGTGGTTTGCACAACGGGTAGAGCAGATGCCAATATGCCAATATCAGGTGACCACATCAATCCTATGGCACACCGAGGATCTCATGGTGACAGAGGCAGCAGTTTGCCCTCATCTGTGAGAATCAGCCGAAATCACATAAGTGTGCTCAGCTGGCTTGAGCCACACTGGAATTCGGTTGAGAGACGTCAGGGTGACATGCTGCCACCTCACGCTCCCTCCTCCCTGGAGCACAGTTTCAGGGCTCGTGTACATGCCTGCTGGGTCCCGCCATGCCGGTCTCTGCCAGTCTGGCCCCAGGCACTGGATGTCTATATTAGGTGGCTGCTGGTGGGTAAGAAAAAAATGCAGGGACGCAGCTGTGATGTCACTGTCATGCCGCAGAGGCATGACTTCATGTGCTTTTTCGGCTGCAGATAACACTGCATGCTTGTGTTATATTCTGCTACATGCATTCACGCTGTTCCTCCATCACTTCACCAGCATGCTGATGCAGCTTTTAAAAAGACTGTGCACCCAGATACCTTGTAACCATGCCAACCATCTGTTTGACATACTGTAGCTGACAAGACAATGAGGGATTGAGCCGGTGAGTGGAGGCGAATCTGACCCTGATCCAGGAATGTGAAACATTCCTGTTGAGGAAACGAACAGTCTATTAATGATTAGTCTTACAACTGTGATTATAATTGTCTGACACTTTGCGACTGTTGGAGATGCTTCACAGAACAATGGGACTCTTCTGCATATGCAGAGGCAATCTACATTTTTCACTTCTGTATGACTGAGCGGCTAATCTGAAACATGGTGGTTGAGCAAAAGTTTCATGTGACTGATTTTTTTAAGTATGCAACGGAAGTGCTCGTAAACTTAAAGAACATGTACTGCAAAATAATGGCAAGAAATGCCTTTTCAAAAATATCATGACATTAGTGTAGTCCAATTAATCAAAAACATACAGCATTAAAAATACAACATGACCAGTGTAGTCTGATTCCCAAACGAATGATTTTTATATAGTTATTTAAAAAAAAAGATCAGCTACCAGTTTGAATCTGTCTGAAGATCGTACTGATCTGAATTAAAAACTGATTCACTTACAGAACTACAGGTAATCATTATTTAATTGATTTAATGAATTTTTTTTCATGTTTTTAAACTTATTATCTTACGCTCATAAAGGATGCATTTATTTGGTTAAAAAATACAGTAAAACAGTAATACTGTGAAATATTATTACAAATTAAAATAAATGTTTTATTACATTTTAAAATGTACTTCTGTGATTGCAAAGCTGAATTTTCAGCAGCCCTTACTCCAGTCTTCATTCTCATTCACAGTCTTCAGAAATCATGTATTTATTAGTAATTATTTTTTTATTTATTGCAAAAACTAATTTCTGTTAGAGATAGTGCTATACACTATTTTAGTGTACTTGTTTTAATAAATCAACATAAAGATATAATAAATTAAAGAGGCATGTCTCTAAGGAACAGTAATGAAGGGTTTCCTTTTGTGTGTGATAAATCAATCTGCTAATAAGTACAATGTTATGCCTGGCCCGTCCTATTTGCAGGGGTTTGGGTGGATGCTGGGTGGGGAATCATGAGATACGGTAAAAGGAGCCTGACCGGCTCCTTCTCCACCCCTTGGCTGGCCCTTTAAAAGATGTCAGATGAAAAGCAGCGGAGATTGTTGCTTTCCCTCACTCTCTCTCTCTCTCTCTCTCTCTCTCTCTAGCATTCTTCTGTCCTCGCCCCCTCAACACCCACGTCTTTTCTCTCCTCCTCAGCTGCCCACACACACCCTGCTCACACTCACAATGACACACACCCAGGACCCTGCTGCCTCTGGTTGTCCCTATAAACTCAGGATGCAGGACCCCCGCCTTTCGCCAAGGTGACCCCATCCGCTCTAGTGCACGCTTCCCCCTTGCGTATATCCTGTGAGTGGTCTGGTCCGCCAGTGAGAGAGAGAGGGAGGAGAGGAGAGCCACTGCTCCCCCCCCCTCTCCAGAGCCAGTGCTTGAGCACATGAGAGTGACCAGCGGCGCAGCGGCAGACGCCCTCGCCCTGGAAGTTCCGAGCACGTTCTTTAGAAACATTCCATTCCACGCCAAGAAGGCTTTCCTGCTCTCACACCCAGCACCCCCACCCTCCTGCGCCCACCCTCTGCGCCTGGCCTCCCCCTGCCCAGACACGGGCTCTTTCAGGGCTTCCTGGAGTACCACCTTCAATTATCTCAGGGTCGGACAGAAAGTGCTGATGTTATACAATGCTGATAAAGTTCCCTTCAATGCATTCCTCACTAAGGCAGAGTGGCGTAATCAAAGGCGGGACTGATTACTCTGGCCTGGGATCGTGCTGGACAATGGCAAGGGTGATGTAGAAAGAGAAACTCAGAGAGACAGATAAAGAGATCTGGGGGAAGAGAGTAACCTTGGACTGGAAGACTGAGCAGAATGAGAGCCAATGGAGAGCGAGTGCGGGAGGAAGACATGAAATTAAAAAAAGTGAGAGAGAGAGAGAGTCAGCGGCTCTTTTTCAGCTGTTTACAGGGCTATGGGTCACTAGGGTTCATTTCCTCCAAAGCACACACGTCTTTATCTGGCTGACGGAGCAGATAGAAGTCTGGGGAACGCTAGAGGTGTCCCAGCCTATGTCCCTTTGTCTTTAATTCAAGAGGAGCGCCCCGTCCACCGTCACACATCCCCTGCAGACTTCCTGGTGCTGCTGTATTGTCCGCCTTTGCCCTCGCGTGTGATTCAGCATAAAAATCTGCACTTCTCTGATCCAAACCGATTCTCCGTCTATGTTATGTCTGCCTTACACAATGGTTTTCAACATTAGGCATTCATGTATTAGGCTGACTTTCATCATCTCAAAGAATTCACTGTCTGTAATCAATGTAGAAGATAGTCTTGACTTATTGAAGAGTAGTATAACTTAATTTAACAAAATTATAAATTTTGTCCAATCAAATGGTCTATATAATGAGAACATCTCTCCCATTACTAATATATACTGTATAGAGAGAATTATCTATAAATTATTATTAACAAAAACGACAAAATATTATGAAGCTAACAATAATTAGTATACAGGTATTAAATATTTGGGTTTGGAATTTATTATGAATTATTTATTTTAAAAATGAATAAATTTATTTAAAATTAAAGTTAAAAATACATAATTAAATTGGCATGCATAAATAATTTAAAGGGTTACTGACAATCCTGATATATTGTTATGAAATTTTAAGCCCTAATAAAGATACCAGGCCTTAAGTAACTAATTGTGAACACTTTCATAATTTTTCTTCACTTCAGTAAAAAAAAAAAAAAGAAGAAAAACACTAAAATATGTGCAGGTTGCGTCAATTTGTTTGGAAGAAACAATAGCACATATAGCCTTTGAAAACACCAGATGTCGATTTCTTCATCATCGATGAGTCAAAAGCAACACATTTCTGGTTTGTTGTCGCTGAAGGACTACTTGAGTGATGGAGATGACAAAAGAAGTTTTGAGTTGATCTTTAGTTGATTCATGTGGTGATGCTGACCGTGTGCATTTTAGGAAGGAAACATAGGGACTTCACAGCGTTGTCAGGAAAACAAAAGTGTTCTGTCTGAACAGCGATGTAAAAATAAGAACTAAAAGAGAGTGAATAAAATAATCTTTGACATATGACTCACGGTACTGCATCATTCATGTGTAATACTATTCTCTTGAAAGAGCACAAAAAAAGATACTAGTCACAGGTTGAGAGGAGAGGATGATGTGTCATCTGTTAGATAAAAAGAAATAAGCAAATCGATTATTCAGCTGTACATTATTAACGTCCGAAGCCAGTCTTACAACACATGAGAGTTGAAGACAGGAAGACAGGAGAGGAGAGGAGAGGAGAGGAGAGGAGAGGAGAGGAGAGGAGAGAGAGGAGAGGAGAGAGAGGAGAGGAGAGGAGAGGAGAGGAGAGGAGAGGAGAGGAGAGGAGAGGAGAGGAGAGGAGAGGAGAGGAGAGGAGAGGAGAGGAGAGGAGAGGAGAGGAGAGGAGAGGAGAGAGAGGAGTTGCCCCTGTGTGGGTCTGAACAAAAATGAGTCACAAGTGTGCTGCCCACTCAAAACACCCACACAAACCAGAGAGTGGGTGTGAAATCGCTGCGCTCAGAGCCTACGGGCTTTATAGAAAGGGATAGATGATCGTTTTGTCTCTCCATCTTTCACTTTCTCTACTCCTCTGCACAAATACACCTCTTCTACCCACGAGCTGAGCCCACATCGAGGGAGCGTGTTATGATGTCATCTCCTCAGATCTAAAGAACCACGGCACTCAGGATAATGTGTGGGCTATTATCCTCTATACGTTGGTGCCACGTGCATGTTAAATACTGCATTTTTTGTGGAGGATACTCTGCATTCCTTTATTTCAAACTTTTTCTTTTTGCACCGCTCTGAAACAAATGACCACATTTCTTTTCAACCCAACCTCCTGCCGCGCACTGATCTCACTCTTAGCACAGACCCCGGATCAAGTCTGGCACCTGCCAATCATCACCTTAACTTTCAAAAGCACACCATCAGAGTCTGTCATTTCTAAAAATGCCCACTGCAGCTTGCTCACCCTTAGGAAAGACACTAAAGAGAAAACGTTGAACCTACCGATGCAGGATTCTGTTTTAGCAGGTCCATCCTGTTCTGTTTCAGGAATCGTCATCTGAGGTACTACAGGAAAATGAGAAACAGAAGAAAGTGTGTTATAATAATGATCCATCAAAACCTTGATCATCATTAATATTAAAAGCATATATATCATTCTTAAATCCATTCCAGCCATCATGGACCAATATTATGTTGCATAACATGTTCAATTCAAATTAAACCCTTAAGGACTGTGAAGGAACATTTTGTTGAAACGAACCAGCTAGATGACACTCAAGTGAGACAGATTGCTCATTAGAATATTTCACATTTGCGTGTGGGCGATCACCAACAGCCATTCTTCATCACAACTCAAATAATCTCCAGGGATGAGTGCTTCATCTGGCAAAACAATCTCAAATCACACAAATAATCATCTAATTTCTTCCTTGTATTAATTATGCACTTTATATTAATTATAACCCCCGTAACTGTGAACTGTACACTATGGATAAAAGGTTTCAAATATTATTGTGTACAGTAATTGAACACGAAAATGTGGCAATTAGACAGCCGCTGCTATAAAACGGAAGCCCTTTTAAGGCACTTTGAAGAACTTAACTGAAATATACAGTGGTGTGAATCAAGCGCATCCTTATCATTATGCATTATTCAAAAAGTTGAAGAACTGGATCCATTAACAGCACTTTTGAGGGCGAAAAGAAAATTCTCTGACATGTCTGACAGCACAGAGAAGACCCTGTTAATGCACTACTTTGTAACTGATCAGACGCACCATTTGCTGAAAACTGAAATTACATTTTGACATAGGTTTACTGGGAAATAGTCCAATTTCTTTTCTACAGCAGTGCGGAATTCAGCAAATACGAGACTTCAGGCATTTAGAACTTTAGTTTTTAAGTACGCAAATTAATCTCAAAAGCAGACTGTGAAAACAAGATCAGGTGCTACACAATGCTGCCCGTCAACATTCAGACAACAGCTATTGTTACAGATAAACTGCTTACCATATTTTACAATATCAAATGTAGATATGGCCAATAGGATTGGATTTATTTTTTACTTCTTTCACATAAAGTTTCCTCTTATCACCCTCTGCATTAACTTCACAGCATGTCTCATGTGTGCCCCCTGATGGAAAATATTTGAAACAAAAAAAGTACAAATTCACACTTAACAGGAATTGTAGGATTATTAGGCTAATGATTTGTGAGTGCATGACTTTATTTGGCTTACATAAAAAAATCGAATTAATTAAAAGTTGTTACAGGTGAAAAAAAGCATTTTAATTGTATACTTAGAGCATTAAAGCTAATTTGTTTTAGTAGAATTAGTATAGCACTAGTTTAGTAATTAAAAATGAATACAGAGATATTGCTGCCACTTCTTTTGGTTTGGGGGTGCGTAACAGGACGATGAGGGGTGCTGGGGTGAGTGGATTTGTTGAATCTATGTACATAATGTATCTGCTCAATCTACTTGCAGGCGTCCGCCACTGCACTTCGTCTTCCTAGGCAGTGGTGTTATCCTTGTCATTTGAGGAAAAAAGAGGAAAGGGGAAATGTGTCCCCCCTTGTTTCCCATCTCTAAACTCGCCCCTCTCTCATTCCCCAACTCAATTCCTTCAGTCCCCCCGGGGCAACAGCATTCCAAAACACACACAAGAATTTCCTTTTCTTCAGTTCACATACCCTCCCCTCCTACCTCACATCAAGAAGAGGGAAAAAGAATACATCACCCTCAACCAAATGGTCCTTACACTAAATGTATAAAAGGAGAGAGAGAGAGAAAGAACTAAAACGTCTGTGCAACTTATGCCAAGTCATTAAACCACTTTTTCACAGTCTCTCTATCCTTGCTCTCTCTCTCTATAAAATGCATTTGTCAGATACCACACACACACTGTTGCTACAGCATGCTGTGCGTTTCGTGCATGCCGCATTTTAAGTTCGAGGCTTTAGAGACAAAGCAACAAATGCAGGAAGCAGCAAAAATAACTCTTCTTTTAAAAATTAATCATCACATTTGTATCACATTTGTGGAATTCAACCTTATAGTTTGGCCTCATGCTTCTCGAAAGGAAAAAGATGAACCAATTGCTAAAAAAATGCATCTGAAGGATACCCAATCTGCAGTTTATGGCACAATATAATAAAACAGACCCACCTTTTGTTTGACTTTGCTGTATGCTCGCATTCGTCCTCCGCGCACCATCACCGCTGATAGCGGACAATATGTTTCTCTGCGTCCAGGAGAAAAAGAAAGAAAGGCATGAAAAAATGAGCTCGGTCGACAAAATGAAAGTACGACTCCGCTACGAATGCAGAAACACTTCATCATGTTCATTAACGCATGTTTCATTCATCTGCTTGTCTTTTCCCTTTTCCTTGCGCCGGCCGCCTTTTCACGTTGTGCATTGACATATCGAATGTCTTGGAAATGCCACTACTGCCCCATTCACATGAACGCTGCTGACTTCACTAACCAGCATTCAGTTCAGAAATCCCCCTCTGCTGGGGCCGTCCCTTCGCGCGCGAATATCACGGGGATATAAAATAGCATACTGCAGGCAGGCCTATAATATACGCACACGAGTCAGAAATAGACTTTTGTGCAGAAAAGGCGAAAGTTATACGCTGAGATGACATAATTTTTCTACGTTGATCTATGTTTCTGAGAACAGAAAGCGTACAACATCTGCGTCCTCATAACTAATTTGTAGGCAGATGATAAAGATTTCAACAGTAAATTCAAAGGGGAATTTGGCAGTACATTTTGTTCTTCGTGTCGACAATACTGTACATTTTAAAAATAAAGCCCGATGCTGACGACAACTTTTTAAAATTCCAGTTTTTTTTTTTTTTTTTTTTTTGGTTACGCAGACAACATCATATTTGGAACAGTGTTAGACTAATTCAGAATAATTCACTGATTTTCGGGGATTAAAGGACTTTTTAATCAAAATACTTTTTTAAATAATAAAACAAAAGAAATTATAAAATAGACATTTTATACAAAGAGTCAAATTTCTACTTTTTGAAACAACGTAATTTTTTGTGTGATATAGCCTACTCGTGACATGTAAATGTATAAAAGAATAATAAAAGTAGCCTACTTGTTTCTGTGGACGTACCAACAGTTAACGATTTCAAATAGAACGCTCTCGAGCTCCACTGTTGCTATGGTTGCAACGCAGGCGAACGCGACTTCTGCTGGCAAGCGTCTATTTAAATACACTTAGCCTACCCTAACTTTTGTAGCTAGTGGTTTTTAAAAATGTATTTATTTATTTATTTATTTGTCTTTAGGTACCTATAGTCCTGCAGTTTTGCTGAAATGACATGGTTGGGAATCACCATTTTACAGAATACAATAACCTATTATCTAACACAAACAAAAATACAGAAAACACACACCCACACTCACACTCAAAATATGTATTGTTAAAATAATTCTTGATGTGAAGTTTGTGCCACAAATAACCATTAAATAGCATACATTCTAAGAGTATTTTTTGTATTGTTAAGAGGTTAAGTGCCAGACTTGCATAAATTGAAGGGTGTTTATCTCAGTAGGCTACTTATTTTGCCCCTAAAATAAATTTAAGGATTTTAATCCAGTTGGGGAGGAAGTTATCACTTAAGGCATTCAGTTGATTGATGCACATTTGGTAAAAACATATCTGAAACAAACCTTTCATGTGTAAACGGATGCTTTGTAACAATCTTACATTCCCCAGATGTGGATTCTGAAATTTGTTCATTGAAGATTATTGCTTTTGAAACTGAATGGTAGTTCACAAATCAGTTCCTCATCTAGACATTATAATCTTTTTGAGGTCTAAGGAAATTATGTTGTAACTCCAAAATTATTCATTCAAATTATCCCATAGGATACAAGAGAATTTAAGACCTAATCAGTGGCAATGGAAATGTAAAAAGCTTTTAATACTTTCCTAAGGCACAATTTCAACTGCAGTGCATGCCAGATGTTGAAATGTGCATGTTGACAAATGAGTTATATGTATGTGTTCACTAATTTAAGTAGTTTTGCTGTAGTACTTAAAAGGGGAAACCACTGAGCTTTGTGTACAACCTGGTTGCTTTCCCTCAGTCTCTCCACAGCAGAGTTGTTTTTACAGTACACACACGGGGTTTCACCAGAGACTAAGATTAGCAGGAAAGAAGTACAATGGGAGTTCACCTAACTGAACACATCATCTCATTCACAACAGACCATGAACTCTCTTCTTCAATCCTTTTCCCGAATGCAGAAAGGATGCATGGGGGAAACACAACAGCTGTGGGAGGTGCCCAGTGATTTACATAAAAATTTCCAAAGTGCCAGATTGGCATATGATGAAATGTCTTTTCTTTTTCTTTTTTTCATTCTATCTCACACTTTAACAGAGAACATCTCAGAGAAGGCTTTCAAGGGAAGGATGAACAAACGATGAGCTTGGGGAAATTTGCACAATTTGACCGGGTTTAAAAATCACATTTCAAAGATTCTAAGGATGGATTCTCGTTTATATTCAAAACAGCTAAAACAATGTGCACATACATTTAATTTTAAATAAAGACAGCGGAATCGAATGCAATAAACTATCATTTACAGAATTAGATCAAGCTTTAATAAATCAATCTCCCTTTTGAATTATGAAATGTGATACTATTATTTATTATTAAAGAGAAATATTATGAATATTAATGATTTTACTCAGAAAAATCTAATTTAAAATTTATTTCTAATTTCTCTCATGTGTTGTATCTAATTTATATTGTTCCAATCTAATCAGTGTGAGCACATCTGCACTCAGGAAAATATGAAAACAACCTGCGCAGCATGTCTCTTCAGCCCTGCTCACACACACAGCACAGTATGAGACTTAACTGGTATGGAAACATTTTAAATATCAGTTTCACAGCTGCTTCAGCCAAATAAGACACAAGTAACAGACAAAGAGTGAGAACAAAACTGTTGATAATTTGGTTACTGTATACAAAAGTAGATTAATACACATTTAAATATTGCATTTAAAAAAATGTAGCCCCCTGAACAAGGTTCTGCTTTTCTAACACTTAACAGAACTATTGGACATATTTGTTGTTTATTTTTGACATACATTCCATTAACTATTAAGAAACATCTAAATTCCTTACAATAAAATAATAATTAAATGTAGACCTACACTATTTCAACTCAGTTTTTCTTTAAGAGTACCGTGATTTAATTCCTATGTTATTATCGTGATCATTAATGACTTGCCGACATTTATGTTTTCATTAGTTTCAGGACTAACCTCTTGAAATGACAGTGGCAAGTGGTTTAATAACAATGTTTTAACAAAGTGATCCATTTTCATGGTACAAACTGTGAATGCACCTATTAAAACCAAGAAACTTAGGACCAACTGAAGTATATCTATAAAATATTTGGAGAAGGCATTCTGTGTAATGCGAAGGAAAATCTGTACAAAGAATTGTGCCAGCTGTAGTATTTGGCAGTGAGTACTCTTGTGGATCAAGTGAAATCCACTGGCAAATACACCCCCCCCCCACTTAACTTCCAGGTCATGATAATGAATCAGTGCTGATTTACTGTTTATGAATAGCATGTTACGATATGGGAGAATTCAGACATAAAACCAGAGAGGTGCTCTAAGAGCTCCAGTCAGCTGTTGCTAGAATGTATTTATCCATGGGTCTAAACGATATTTGTTTAAATGTCTTTTTTTTAGTTAGACCAGATATATTGTAATGAATAACCATTCCTGTTATATGCCATGTATTCTAACATAATGCACCATGTTACCGTTACTTTTCTACGTTCTTTGATTTTGGATTCTCGGGTACATTTAAAGGTCTGCCGGATGATTGCCTACACATGAACAAAAATTCCTCATGCATGAACAAGGGTCTCAAATTCCTAAATACCATGTCATCTTAAAGGAATTCAGAGGAACTTTCACCTCTTTCATCATTCACACAGTCAACTATAGAATTGATTTGCAATGTAGACAAACATACTGTTTCTCAATGAATTTTTAGGTCAGAACAGTCTTCGAAAAGGGATATTAAATGTTTAGATGAGACAATGTACGCATTTTGCATGCAAGAACAATTAATACATAAGATCAACTAATTCAGTTTTTTAAAATCTGGCAATGTTGAAATATCTAAGTCACAGACAGAAAATCAATTGAGAAAGACTGAATCAATTCAAACCCATCAGACCTTATAGCTAACTGAATTGATACGCATTCAGTGAATACAGTTTAAAATAAAGACCAGATTTGTCCATTTTTAATCTAAAATTAATCTAAACTGAACTAACAGTTATGGTTTATTGTGTTCATAATTGATATTTGTGTGTCTTAGGTTTGCTTTTTTGTCCTTAAACGACACATCCTGCAGAGATTTTCTGGTGAAGTACGTGAGTGAACTATAGTGAGTCGGTACTCACTAAATGCTCGAGTTTGAACAAGCGGCAAGCGGCATAGAAACGTCCCTCTTTGTTTGTCATTTGTAAGGACGGAATGAGACCACCTCTCAGACCACACACCATTGAAATGCTTTGGTGCATTGATCAGTGAACTGGAAATGAAAAATATCGCTAGCCCCGCAGGGAAACGACAGCAAGACACTTCACGCTCCCAGCAGACAGTGCGGTTCTAACAGCACCACAGGTGGGTCTCTTTGTATCCCCTCCCGGTTGTGCCCCATTTTGGGAAAGCCCCTCGGCGGCAGGCAGCAACCGTCTCCAGCTGAACCTGAAATACAAGACCGAGTGCTGGATTTTCCCACTGCAGAAAGAGTGGATTGATTCCCAGAGATCCGTCTGAGCTAAACCCTCTTAAATATCCCCCAGGCTTTTGTCTTCACGTTTCAGATGAAATTCATCGAGTGCCGTTTCAGAGAGTACAGGAATGCTCCGGGTCTGACAGGCACCCCTCACCTTCTGCAAATGTATGTATTGGGTGGAATACTTCACATACACACTCTTCACTTGTGCACACATGCATTTGGTCACCCACACACAGTGAGCTACACCCTCCCGCACAAATACCTATATCCAAACACCCACACACACACTCATGTGCTCCTGAGTGCACTTGCACAGGGCACACACACACACACACACACATTTTCACCCACACACACACACATGCTCCTACACAATAACTTTCTCATGCTCTGATCTGCATACAACACAAACAAATACAGCCGATAATGGCAATAGCCGAGATCCCGCTGGCAAGTTTAAGCATTCTGGGAAGAAGCATACAGGTGTGTGCCATTTATCTCTCTTTAACTGTGGAGAACAAAGAGCAAAGCTGCATTTCAGTCTCTTAAATTCCATTCTAGCAGACACTCTTTGAGCACAGCGAAAAGAATTACAGATCCCAGTCTGTGAAATAAACCTTGCACAGAGGATCCACTGTCACTGCAGCGCACAGCAAACAGTGAGGCACCTCTATACATGAGGAGTTGAAATTAACCACATTTTTTTTAGCACGAGACGGACTTGAGTCAAAACTTTACATCGTTGCAGAAACTCTCATTTCATCTGAAATTTCAAGTCGTGGATAAACTCCAATTATTTGCTTTCACTCAAAAAGTTCACATTCACCTTCAAAAGAATCTTACCTGCACACATGGCATGCGTGTGATTTGTTTCTTCCTTTTTCTTGTCATTCCATTTCCTCCAGTGCTCATGTGCCTGTGACTGACTGCAGTATCCTGTTGAGATCTGCTGTTCTGTGTGTGCGCGCGCACGCGTGTGTGTGTGTTTGAGGCTGAGCTTTTGCCGTTCTCTGCGAGTGTCATGCTGGAAGTGTTGTATCCACAGGCTACCTTGGGTTTAACTACATAGCATCGCTACACCCCCATGGCTGCATGGTAAGCGTGTGTGAGCAGGGAAGGTTTCCTGCCTACACAGCTCTGTAAGTCTGCCCCCGGCCCACCCCCACCACACACACACATTCACTGCCTACTTTAAAATGCCGTCACCTGACCAGCCTACCAGTCAGCCCACACACGATATCTCCTCTTGTTTTTTTCAGAGTTTTTTTTTTTTCATCAGTTTTTCACATCTCAATTACGGTTATGCAGAAAAGGGAATAAAAATAACTAAAAGAATCAAGGAGAAAGTACAAAAAGTCAGCATACTGTAATTATTCTTCCCTGCAAGAGGCATTATGTGAAACTCTTCATAAGGCACAATCAGAATTGTTGTGCTTTATTAATGAGAGAAACCATTAAAATGTACTGTAATGTCTTAAAACTGTATAGAGAAAACATTTAGATTAATATTAACTAATTATATATTCAAATTTCTATTCATTTAAAATTCTATTAATATATTATTTAAAAAACATTATTTATTTAAAAAACATTAATTTAAATTATATTTTTAAATGAAAATAATTTTCTGTTAAGTATTGAAAATATATAAATATCTGTATTATTATCATTAAAATATATATATTTTTTTAAATAAAAAAGCATTGTGATACTGTTTATCCAATATAGCTGTTTTCACAAGCTAGGGCTGATCTTACAGACAAATAATCTGTTTGCATGATCCAGTTAGGATTTGTCATCTGAGGGGGAAAAAGGAAATTGAATGTGAAATTGTAATTCATGACCTCACAATGCTCCCTGTTATTGGATTGATTACTCACTCCATTAAATCATAAATAGGTCATATCAAAATGTGTACTGTTTTCCATGTGTGTCTCATCAAACCAGTCCTTTAACACTCATAGACAGTGCACACTTTTAAAAGTCTGAGGACTCATGAAATGTCAGTGAACGGAAAACATATGCCTTTTTTGAGAACACAATCAGAGAACAAACAGCTTTTAAGGCAACATCACCAAAAAAAAAAAAAAAGAAAAGAAAAATCTGAATGAAAATGGGATACATGGTCCCAATCAGTCTTTCCATCAATTCTGAAATATTACAATGGAGCAGTTTATTACTACTCTATGTGGAAGGAAGCTGTTTGTTGTCCATATTCTTACATTTTAAACTAACTAGACACAAAGAGATCATAAAATACGAACTTGTCTATCTGTAAGCCCACTTAGACAACAAGTGCTCTGTAAGAACCAGTCACCTCAGTTATACAGCGTTACCTTCAGTGCTGTGCATTAAGCAGTAGTGGGTGTGTGCGCTTCAATTTGTGAACTGGGAATTTGACTATTTTAGAGAGCGAGACAGAATATTCATATACATTTAGGTGATATGGCTATATGGACAAGAGGAAGGAATTATGCCTGGACAGAGCACATGCCCTTTATCAGTATGCAGACAGATTGTATAGACTCTAATGGAAACAAGGGGCTTATCTAGAAAAAAATACTTTTGCTGGTACCTAAATCACTCAACATCAGTTGTGAAAATCATTTTTTTTTTTTATTAGTATTCAGCCTTTCTATACAAAATATAAGCGTTCTAAAAACTAGATTTACTTGCAAAAAAAAAAAAGAACAAAAAAAGCCATAATATTGTATATTGGCATAATATACACTCTTAAAAAAAATTCCCACAAAAGTGTTTGTGTTGCAATGCAATAAATGTTGGGTTTCTTAGAAGAATATTTTAATAATATTCTCAAAACAAATGTTCTATATTGGCATCAGTGGTTCCATGAAGTACCTTTCACATCCGTGGAGTCTTTCCTTTTCACAAAAAGTTCTTTGCAGTGGAAAAAGGTTCTTCAGATTATTAAAATGTTCTACACATTATTTTAAAAAAATTGCTCTTTTAAGAACTGTTCTGAAAAGTTTCTTTGCATAACCAAATATGGTTCTTCTAAGGCACCTTTTGACCTTTATTATTTTAAAGAAACTTTGTGTAATTGACATTATCCACAGATGTTAAGTTCTTCATGGAACCGTCATTTCAATAAACAGCCTTTATTTTTAAGAATGTTAAGAAAGGTTAAGAAAAATAAACTTTTTAAAATAAAAGTTTAAGATATGTTCCTTCAATTTTGCACAATACTGATTTTCAAGAATATTTATCTTTATTGATGTTTAAATGGTTTAATTGGAAAACAAAATATTTAGGCCTAATGTAAATATATTAAATATTAATACATTAATATATATATATCTCATCATGTAAGCAAGTGCAAAGACCCCACCTTTACACCCTCACCACAGTTTCCCGACAATCCTCTCCCGCCTTAACCCAGATTTTACCCACAGAGACTGTTTATCTGCTAACCCTGTTCTCGCACACACTCCGGTCACTGGGTTCTTTCTCCGATTAAGGGTGTCCACTCTTGATCTTGCTTTTTAAAGTGAATTTACCCAGGAACAACACAGATTCATGCTGTGGAAAACTGAAATACCTGCAAACAGCCATATGTACTTCATAAAATACGGGGGGACCCACGGAATGATAATGACAGGAACAATTGTTGAAATGATTGCTTTTCATTAAAGATCAAGAGTTACCCACAATCAAGAAACTTTCATGGTTCTGCATACAGTTTTTCAGCTCATGTTGCCCTTTTGCTGGTTTGGAGTTTTTAGAAAGAATAGAATGCAAGTGACATTGTTATCTCTCTCTCTCTCTCTCTCTCTCTCTCTCTCTCTCTCTATCTTTCTTTTTTTTTTTTTTTTTTGTCTTGAGAAAGACAACTGCCAGGAAGAGTCATTGTTTCAATCAGTCATCTTCAAGTAAGGTACTTTTCATAGGTGGGATGTGGACAGACACAGTGGGAATACCCTCTGGACTCTCTGCTCAGACAATGATTACTGCAACAAGGCAGCATTATCTTTACTTTCAAAACATTTCTAATGATTAAGAACTTAAAGGAACAGTTTAACCCCCCCCCCCACCAAGGTCAGAAAGCAGACTTTACTCATGGAACACATGTGAGCCATTTTGAGCAGATATCTGAATTACTTTCATTCAGAGTCCCCAAGAACTGATGAGCTAATTCAAGATAATTCCGACTCACATGTTCTATTTTAAGTAATTATTTTTAACCTTATCTTATCTGCAATATTAGAGGAAATGCTGTTTTTAGTGTTATTCTGGCATCTGGAGCCAGTTAGAATTGCTTTGACACTAGTTAGGTCATTATAATTTATATAACGGATATTATATTTAAAAATATTGTATATTCTTCTTTAAATTAAAATTCAAGATGATAAATAAAAATGTACGGTATGTTAAGTGGAGGAGGACATGCTGGTAAAATAATGTTCTCATTTTGATGTAGAAGGGAGTTCCCCTTGTAATTTCACAGCAATGAAAACAAAAAGAGACATCGGTAATTCACAACAGGGTGCTTATTAGTAATGTGTAATAATTTTGCAGCGAAATTGTTCAAACTAAATTTAAAACACTAGGGATGTGTTGATTTAGGTTTGAAGTTGCTTTATGATTTGATTATTTATGGAAAGCTACGACCCAATGAGCACAATTTTCCGGTCAAATCATGTTTGCCTGGTACCAGTAATCTTTATTCATTCAGTAAAGAATATAACTCAGTTAATTTCAGCTTGGTGTTAACAAGTTGCTAAGCTGATGTTGTGACAGGATAACAACATACAGAAATGTCGGTTTAAATAATTAGATTAAAGTATGTGTTGTGAAAGATCGGCACTTCGATGGACTGGGTCAGGTCTGCCGTTGACGCCTCACTTACTTCAGTGGATGTTGGGGAAGAGGTCTTGCTGACAACTGGGCACGAAGAGGAAATTCTAATTTGTGCTATCTGAAACCTTCTGATAGCATTATGCAATGCATTCTGGGAAATGAAGTGTTCTTCCACACAGTTAATTAATTATATCTATCTAGCCTTTACAACTTTTTTTGAAGGTTTAAACAAGACAACATTCTTCTAGTTAAAAAATTAGTTATCAATTAATTATCGATTTCAATTCATTTTAATAGTCATTATCAGAACACTATGTCATTACTGTGTAAACTAAGATTCTGTATTTCTAAGAATATGCAAATCGGAAATTCAGACTGCAGATTGATTATGACTATAACTGCTATCCAATTATGAGAGCTGTGGAAGCAAAGAACATCAAAATTGAACTTCCATACCTGGAATGGCTTGGAACTAAATGACTGCTTAATGTGGAAGCGTAGAAGAGAGAGCAAAACAAAATATCAGTCACGAATTATAAGCAGAGTATGTGAGCGGAGCGGAGCGGAGCAGCAACAATTTCAGTTACGGGTTCACCATTTCCCACTCCACGTTCCACTGATCAGAAACAGATCTCCGCGCTAAATTATTTCACTATGTTTGAAAAATCTAAGTTCTGTTCAGAAATTATATTAAACGAAAAATAAATGCATAATACTAGAAGAATAGTTTTAACATGGTTTATTGGAAGACTACAATTAGCCCAAGTCCATATTAAATGATTGAAGTCACCTAGCTTACTTGTCTCTGCATGTCTCTCTCTGCTATTGCAAAGCAGTGTGTAGTTGCTTCAGAAACAGAAAGAACACAGTATGTTGTAACTTTTCCGTTTTCCTTAATTCCTGAATGTATGCGTGCGATCTGTATGTTATGTGCGAGCATGTGTGCTTTGTCCATGTGCAGCAATGCACATTAGTTTTGAAAAGAGATTAACAAACTGTACCATTTATAACATGCTTTGACTTCCTGCACACGTCCATCGCCAATTTAACATTTATATGCGATCCATATATCAAGCTAAATAATTATGTTTAATGGGTGAGTTTGCATAATTTGTGCTCATGACAGAGTAGTAGTGGAGAGTGTTCGGAGCGAGACGAATACTTCAATCCTTTAAAAAAAAAATCCTCTCCTAGCTCCAGGTAAAATCACGCCGCTCCACTCCTCACTCCGCTCTCACTCTGCTCCGCTCACATAGGCTACTCCAATTAGAAGTAGAATATGAGGAATTGTTAAGAAAAAAAAATCTAAGAAAATCTATATACTGTAGGCCAAGAGGAGACTGGATTCCCTTGCCACTAAACAAAACTTGGATCTTGTTAGACTAGAATAATCTCATGTGCTGGAATACCACTCTCTTCTGAATGCACATACAACAGCGGAAGCTTGACATTATTGTTTGTAAAGTTTTAAATTTGGGCATTTGTCTTACACAAATGCATTGCTTCACTTCACTTCAGAAGGCCTTTATTAACCCCCAGAGCTGTGTGGACGGACGCACTTTTTTTGGCTTCAAAATCTCAGCCCCCATTCACAGTCATTATAAAGCTAGGAAAAGCCAGGACACTTTTAATATATATATATATTGTCACGGGAAGAAGCACACGACGAGCGAGTGAGTGAAAAATATCCCCGAAGGGTGGATTTTATTGAGAGTGCCAGTGAGGAAGTGTCGAAAGTGCGGGTCTTCGTGTCCGTGTCCTTGTATCCCTCTTGTGCGCGTGCCTGTGCTGTGCCGGTGTCACCGTGGTTCGACGGGGCTGCGGCTTAAGGGCTGCTTTCTGCGGGGAAAAGAACAAAGAGTCACTTCCTGGCATGGAGACGTTGCTCTCCTTCTTCCTCCTCTGCCGCATCTTTATAGCCCGCTTGACGAGCCGCAGCTGGGCTTGCTCAGTGGCTGATGAGCGGGGACAGGTGCGGCGTGTCGGTTGCCAGGGCGACGCTGATGAGGACTCGGGACACTTGTCACACTCCCCCCCCCTAAGCGTCGTCCTGTGTCTGCGGGAGAATGGGGAGAGAGGGTAGGGGTGGGGAGTGGAGCCTGACAGACCTGCGAAAGCTGCCCACATCCTGGAAAGGCCGTCGGCGTTGGCGTTGGCCGTCCCCGCCCGATGTTGTATGGTGAAGTGGAAGTCCTGGAGCGCTAGGAACCACCGGGTCACCCTGGCATTTGTGTCCTTAGCCCGTGCCATCCACTGTAATGGGGCGTGATCCGTGAGGAGGGTGAACCGGCGGCCGAGGAGGTAATACCGCAGCTCCAGGACTGCCCACTTGATGGCCAGTGCCTCCTTTTCGACGGCCGCGTACCGCGTCTCAGCGGGGGACAGCTTTCGGCTGATGTAGATCACCGGGTGTTCCTCACCGTCGTGGACCTGGGAGAGGACGGCTCCCAACCCGGTGTCTGATGCGTCCGTCTGTAGCAGGAAGGGGCAGCTGAAGTCGGGGGCGTGCAGGACTGGTTCGGAGGTGAGGGCCATCTTCACCTGCTGGAACGCCTTCTCCGCCTCCGGGCTCCAGGGAATCTTCTCGGGCTGCCCCTTCCTGGTCAGGTCTGTCAGGGGAGATGCTAAGGAGGAGAAGTTAGGTATGAAACACCGGTAATATCCCGCCAACCCCAAAAAGGCTCGTACCTGGGTTTTCGTTGAGGGCTTCGGTGCGGACAGGATGGCCTCCACTTTCTTCTCCTGCGGCCTAATGAGGCCGCGACCGACCTGGAAACCCAGGTATTTGGCTTCTGACAGCGCTAGGTGACACTTGCGGGGGTTGGCGGTTAGTCCCGCCCGGCGCAGCTCTAACAGCACCCTCCGGCGCCGCTCTAAATGCTCTCCCCAGGTCTCCGAGTGGACTACCACATCGTCCAGATAGGCTGCGGCGTAGGACATATGGGGCCGCAGCAGGATGTCCATCATGCGCTGGAAGGTGGCAGGGGCCCCGTGTAGGCCGAAGGGAAGGACCCGGTATTGCCAGTGGCCACTGGGGGTAGAGAAGGCGGTTTTTGCTTTGGCTTCCTTAGTCAGGGGGACCTGCCAATATCCTTTCGTGAGGTCTAGTGTAGAGATGAACCGGGCTCTTCCCAGGCGGTCGAGCAGCTCATCCACACGGGGCATGGGGTAGCCGTCGAACTCGGAGACCTCATTTAGGCGGCGGAAGTCGTTGCAAAACCGGAGGGTGCCGTCGGGCTTTGGGACCATGACGATGGGGCTTGACCAGGGACTCCGAGATGGTTCGATCACACCTAACCTCAACATCTCCTGTACCTCCTCCTCGATGGCGTGTCGCCGAGCCTCCGGGACTCGATAGGGCCGCTGCCGGACGATGACTCCAGGTGGTGTCCTTACATCGTGCTCGACGACCTTGGTCCTTCCGGGCCGGGGGGAGAACACATCGGAGAACTGACCGACTAGGTGTTGCAGCTCCGCCTTCTGGGCCGCGGAGAGGTGTGGATTGACATCTACAATCACGGGAGTAGAGGCGGTGAGGGCCGCAAGTTGGGGTCCGGTCCCCACCCAGCGTTTCAAGAGGTTGACGTGGTATAATTGTTCGGGTCGACGCCGTCCAGGTTGTCTGACCCTGTAGGTGACGGGCCCTACTCTCTCCAGTACCGTGTACGGGCCTTGCCATCTTGCCAGGAATTTACAGGCTGAGGTGGGGACCAGGACCATTACGTGGTCTCCTGGCTGGAACTCCCGTGGTTGGGCGGCCCGATCGAAGTGGCGCTGCTGGGCTTGCTGGGCCTTGGTCAGGTGCTCCCGGACTAGTGGCATGACCCTGTCGACTCGCACCCGCATCTGGCGGACGTGTTCAACCGTCGTCCTGAGGTTGACTGGTTGTTGCTCCCAGGCCTCTTTAGCCACGTCGAGAAGCCCTCGGGGTTGGCGGCCAAACAGAAGCTCGAACGGGGTGAAGCCCGTGGATGCCTGGGGGACCTCCCGGATGCCGAAGAGGACGTAAGGTATCAGCTGGTCCCAGTCTCGTCGGTCCTCGGCGGCCACCCGTCGCAACATCTGCTTCAAGGTTTGATTAAACCTCTCGACGAGGCCGTCGGTCTGGGGGTGGTAGACGGACGTCCGGAGTTGTTTCACTTTCATGAGTCGACAGAGGTCAGCCATTAGCCGGGACATGAAGGGCGTCCCTTGGTCGGTCAGTATCTCTGCCGGTATGCCGACCCGGCTACAGAGGAGGAAGAGCTCCTGGGCGATGGCCTTTGCGGTGGCTTTGCGGAGAGGGATAGCTTCGGGGTAGCGGGTGGCATAGTCGACGATGACCAGGATGTGTTCATGCCCCCGGGCGGACTTCGGCAGCGGCCCAACGAGATCCATCCCGATGCGCTCGAAGGGCACCTCGATGATGGGTAATGGAATCAGCGGGCTGGGGGGAGGTGTGTGTGGTGAGGTCCTCTGGCAGATCGGGCAGGCTTGGCAGAACCGCTTCACGTCGGCGTCCAGGCCCGGCCAATGGAAACGGTCCCGGATCCGCTGGATGGTGTTCTGGGCCCCAAGATGACCCGCCATCGGGTGAGCGTGTGCCAGTTCCATCACCGTTCCTATCTTGCTGCGGGGCACTACGAGCAGAAGCTTCTCCTCCCCCCTCCGCTGGGCGGCACAATAGAGCAGGCCATTCCGGATGACGAAGTGAGGGATGGGGTGAGGTGCTGGTTGGAGATCTTCTCCTTCCGCAACCCTCACTTGAGACCAGCAGTTCTTCAGGCGATCATCCTCGTGCTGCTCCTTCGCGAAAGCCCCACCTCCTGCCACCTGCTGAAACACATCAAAATATAGGTCAGAATTTTGGGAGGGGGGCTCACCTTCTCGAGGGCTGTCCGATGTCAGCAGCACGGGATGTCGAGGAGGTCCCTTTTCTGGCCTCCGGCGTCGGCGGTTCCCGGTCGAGCTGGCAGGCTGTGCGGCTGCGGCGAGCAGACGGTCGAACCCCGGCCAATCTCTCCCGAGGAGGACGGGGACGGGCAGGTCCTTCACGATCCCTACTTCCAATGACCAGGTTCCCGGGGCAGCGGTTATGGCGACTCGCCGAGTGGGGACCCGTCTGGTATCGCCGTGGACGCACGTGATGGCCATCCGGGCCTTGGCTCCTGACCGTGGAGGGAGGACGGTGGGCCGCATCAATGTAATGGAGCTCCCGGAATCCAGCAGCGCCGAGAACGGGCGGCCATTGACGGCGACTTCGGCCCGAGTCGCCCCAGCTGGGGGGTCGTGAACGGCACAGCCTGCCAGCCAAGCGCGTCCTGGGGAGCGTGGTGGTTCCGTTGGCATGGGCTCGTCCTGGGGACCGGGAACCGCTGGCCTGCTCAGGTGCCGCGAGGTGCCCTCCGGCGTGCGTCGCTCCTGGACCACCCTTCGGGGAAAAGGCGGCGCTCGCTCCCCAGCCTCCCGGTGGTAGGCGGCATCCGCCAGCTCAATGGCCTCGATCACTTCATCCACACTGGAGGGGTTCCGCATGCCTACCGCCTGGCGGATGGATCGGGGCAAGGCGCGAAGAAGGCGGTCAACGGCCACGCGCTCCGCCACCTGGTGCGCGCTGGGATCCCCGGCCAACAGCCAATGATGCGCCAACCTGGTGAGTTCCGCTGCCTGGGCGCGAGCGGGCAATCGGGGTCGATATTCCCAATCGTGGAACTGTTGGGCCGCACATATCGGGGACAGACCCACGCGGCCGAGGAGTTCTTTCTTTAATTCATCATATGAAGCCCTTCGGTTGGGAGTCAAAGAATAATAGGCCCGCTGTGCTTCCCCCGTCAGGAGCGGGGCGAGGAGATGTGCCCATTCATCCATGGGCCAGACTTCGCGCACGGCTGTGGCCTCAAACATCTGCAGGTACAGCTCGACGTCATCACTCGCCGTCATCCGGGGCACGAGCTGCGCGGCTTGGACGCGGGGATCAGGCAGCGGAGCGCGCTGGGCGGTGGCAGTGCGAAGCGCGGCGAGCTCCCGTTCAGTTTCCCCTTGCCGCGCGGCCATGTGTTCAACAAATTGTTGCTGGCGGATGCTCACCTCGGTGAGGTGTTTGAGCAGTTCTTCCATCACGGGGGAGGAGCTGCCGCCTGCACACAAAAAAAAACAAAAGAAGAAAAAAACCCAACGGTGAACGGGGGAAAAAACTCACAATTTTGGTGATCGCTGTCGGTGCTTCTTTCAATTTGCTGCCTGCATTCTCCACCAGTGTCACGGGAAGAAGCACACGACGAGCGAGTGAGTGAAAAATATCCCCGAAGGGTGGATTTTATTGAGAGTGCCAGTGAGGAAGTGTCGAAAGTGCGGGTCTTCGTGTCCGTGTCCTTGTATCCCTCTTGTGCGCGTGCCTGTGCTGTGCCGGTGTCACCGTGGTTCGACGGGGCTGCGGCTTAAGGGCTGCTTTCTGCGGGGAAAAGAACAAAGAGTCACTTCCTGGCATGGAGACGTTGCTCTCCTTCTTCCTCCTCTGCCGCATCTTTATAGCCCGCTTGACGAGCCGCAGCTGGGCTTGCTCAGTGGCTGATGAGCGGGGACAGGTGCGGCGTGTCGGTTGCCAGGGCGACGCTGATGAGGACTCGGGACACTTGTCACAATATATATATATATACCACCTATATGATGGATTGAGGGCGAGTAAATCTTTTTTTAACTGCATGTAATGTACTGTATATTATAAAAATATAAGGCCCAAAACCATTTTGGGATCCTTTCTGTTAACACTTCTTAAAATATCCATTGTTTCTTAATTTGAAGAACACTTCTATAATCTGAAGAACCTTTTCTCACTACAAAAAAACTTTTGTGAAATAGAAAAGTTCCATGGATGTTCAAGATTCAGCTATCAATGCTAACAGGGAACCTTTATTTTTAAGTGTGCACTAGCATTAGTACATCAAGGTATCATTAAAGTGAAAAAAAAAAGGTAGGCATCATGCAATTGAAGGTGGAGTGACTGTTGTTTTACACTTGTTTGCTTAATTTATTATTTGTAGCTGTTGGCATCTGGTGGGAGGCCTAGACCAAAGCCACTTCCTGAAATGTTTAACGTCTGACAAAACCAAAGTCAGAATCGTAGATAAGGAACAAATAAACCCACCTCACCTGCTTAAGGAAGGAGACACTCCAGGTACAAGTACTATGCAATGGGGTGGGCTTAGCCGTTCAGGCACACCCTAAATAAATGCTCTGTTCCCCCCATTCCAAATCCAGTTCCTCTAGTAAAACAGTCATTTAACTCATAAAGGAATTCTGCCATGCAGCATGCACAAAAATATATATTTGGGGATTCTCTATTA